>NW_017670776.1:32372-135276 GCF_001879085.1 Nicotiana attenuata | reverse complement strand
ATATATATATGTGGGGGGGGGGGATATGGGAAAAGGTTACGACGTTATGTACGCACCACCACCTGATCAGCTAGTATACGTTGATGATTTGACACAATGGTCGAGATGATATGATGGGATGCCCTCAGAGGCTTGATGATGTTATGTACGTACAGACCTATGCATTACATGACATTATAAATATTTCATGATTTACATAGCTAACCAGACTTACATGTTGAGTCCTTTACTCCATGTTCCTTCCATGTTCTTTATATACCGATTTACATGCCTTACATACTCAGTACATTATTCGTACTGACGTCCATTTGTTGGGGACACTACATTCATGCCTGCAGGAGTAGATAATCAGTTTGACGAGCCCTCACAGTAGACGAGATTGGCTTCAGCGAAGGATCGGTAAGACTCAACCTCATCCGAAGTGCAGCCGAGTCTATGAGTCATCGTGTCAGAAGTTTGCTACAGACTTATGGGTAGGTCGGTACCCTGTCCCATTTTATATCAAATACTCTTAAAGTCTTTGTAGACAAAGGTTCATTTTTACAGTATGTTAGAGGCCTCGCCGACCCATATGTATTCACATGTTAAGAATGATAGTTTATTGATACAGTGTTTCCCACTTATAGTTATGCTTTACGAGTTGTGGCCATGTTGGCCCACGATAGTCACAAAAGGATTAAGTCCAGCTAACTCGACCTATGTATGTTCTAGTTTTGGTCGAACGATCATGAGTTACAGAGTGGTTCGCTCAGGCCAGCACGGAACCGGGTGCCAGCCATGCCTCCCAAGGTTTGGGGCGTGACAATTTGTGTGGTCCCAATTTATTAATGAAATTTGATAGGCCAAAATTCAGAGGGCATGCACCTTTGGTCTTCCAGTTGTGTGACCGGACACAGAATTGTGCGGCCGCAGAATGACTGTATTTTCTGCATAATTATGGTGTGGTCCGCACTTTTGCAATACTTAGCCAAATTCTTAATGCACGGTCCCTGCAATGCACACCCATTCCTGGATACACTTTAAAACTAGTTAGCACAAAACAAAGCCTATAATGAACAGACGAAGAAAAAGAAAAAGACACATGGGTTGCCTCCCAAGAAGCGCCTAAATTAACGTCGTGGCACGATGCATATTACCAATAATTTGAAATGGAGAACCGCCATGATATGGCCATCATCAACCTTGCCAAGATAGTGTTTAACCCGCTGCCCATTGACTCTAAACACATCATCGTTATTATTTTTCAAATCCAGAGCACCAAAGGGGGTTACAGTCACCACTTCAAATGGGCCACTCCATTTTGACTTCAACTTGCCCGGACATCCGTAATCCGGAATTGAACAATAGAACAATATCACCCTCTTTAAACTCCTTTTTGTGGATGTACTTGTCATGGAGGTACTTCATCTTCTCCTTGCAAAGGGACGAGCTTGTGTAGGCATGATACCGAAATTCATCTAGCTCATTCAATGGTGACACCCTTAGGTTTGCGACGACATACCACTCAAGGTTAAACTTCTTCAAAGCCCACATGGCCTTATGCTCAAGTTCCACCGAAAGATGGCATGCCTTCCCGAACACTAACCGGTATGGAGACATCTCGATCGGTGTTTTGTAAATCGTTCTATAAGCCCAAGGAGAATCATCAAGTTTTCATGACCAATCCATCCGGTTGGCATTCACTGTCTTTGACAAAGTACTCTTGATCTCCCGGTTGGAGAATTCAACTTGTCCGCTTGCTTGAGGATGGTAGGGTGTCGATACTTTGTGAGTGATACTGTACTTTGTGAGTAAGGTATCAAATGCCATGTTGCAAAAATGCGAACCCCCATCACGAATAGTGGCCCTTGGAGTACCGGATCTTGTAAAGATGCTCTTCTTCAACAACGCCACCACGCTCTTCGTTTCATTGTTGGGCAAAGCGATGGCCTCGACCCACTTAGAAACATAATCAACCGCGATGAGAATGTAGGTGTTCCCACAAGAGCTAACAAAAGGACCCATGAAATCAATACCCCACACATCGAAATTATCTATCTCCAAAATGGTGCTGAGAGGAATTTCATTCTTTTTTGAGATCCCACCGGCCCTTTGGCATTGATCACAATGCTTGACAAGCTGACTAGCATCCTTGTAGAGAGTAGGCCAATAGAATTCACAACTCAAAACTTTGGCCGCCGTTCTTGCTCCACCATGGTGACCACCATACGGTGAAGAGTGGCAAGCCTCAAGAATATCCATATATTCCTCCTCTGGTACACAATTGTCAAATCACACCATCGGTACAAATCCGAAAGAGGTACGGCTCATCCTAATAATAATCAGGGCAATCCCGTTTGAGCTTCTTCCTGTGGTTTGAAGAGAAATCATTCGGTACAATCCAGTCACAAGATAGTTTGCTAAGTCGGCAAACCATGGCATCCCAGTCATTAAGACAGCTAGGATATGCTTGTCGGGAAATGAATCATTAATCTCAAGGCCGTCATGTGGCCTCCCCTCCTCCTCCAATCGCGACAAGATATAAGTGGTCCACCACTTGATTTTCACAACCCTTGCGGTCTTGAATCTCTAGATCAAACTCTTGCAATAGAAGCACCTACCGTATCAACCTTGCCTTAGAATCTTTCTTGCTCATCAAATATCGAAGCGCCGCATGGTCGGTGTGAACAATAACCTTTGTACCCATCAAGTACGGCGGGACTTCTCCATAGCAAAGACAATAGCAAGGAGCTCTTTTTCGGTCACTGTGTAGTTGACTTGGGCATCATTCATGGTCTTGCTTGCATAGTAGATCGGATGGAAGATTTTGTTAATACGTTGCCCCAACACTGCTCAAACCGCCACATCACTTGCGTCACACATGTGCTCAAAAGGCAAGCTCCAATCTGGTGGTGATAATAGGAGTAGTAGTCAATTTGAACTTAAACAACTCAAATGCCTTCATGCAATCTTCATTAAAATGGAACTTGGCGTCCTTCTCCAAAAGATTACTCAAAGGGTTCACCACTTTGAAAAAAATCCTTGATGAATCGGCGATAGAACCCCGCATGAACCATGAAGCTCCTCACTCCCTTCACGGATGTAGGGGGAGGGAGTTTGGAGATCACCTCAATTTTGGCCTTGTCGACCTCAATACCATGATTTGAAATTTTGTGGCCAAGGACAATGCCTTCCTCGACCATGAAGTGACATTTCTCCCAATTCAACACCAATGTTATCTCCTCATATCTAGCCAAGACCCTATCAAAATTGTTTAAAAAATAATCAAAAGAATTCCCAACCACGGAGAAATCATCCATGAAGATCTCAAGAATATCCTGCACCATGTCGGTTAAGATAGCCATCATACACCGTTGAAAAGTTTGCATTACATAAACCAAATGGCAACCACGATAATGCAAAAGTACCATAGGGACAAGTGAATGTAATCTTTTCTTGATCCTCTGGAGCAATGAGAATTTGATTATAGCCGGAATACCCATCGATGAAACAATAGAAAGCACGTACGGCCAACCTATCAAGCATTTGATCAAGGAAGGGAAGTGGGAAATAATTTTTTCTTCTAACTTTGTTGAGCTAGAGATAGTCCATACATAGCCTGCAACCGGTTACTGTGCTTGTAGGAATCAACTCGTTCTTGTCATTGGTAACCACAGTCATGCCCCCTTTCTTTGGGACACATTGCAACGAAGAAGTCTATGAACTATCGGAAATGGGGTAAACAACCCCGGCATCCAACCACTTTATGATCTCCTTCTTGACTAACTCCTGCATTGCTTTATTTAGTCTCCTTTGTTTTTCGATGGAGGGTTTGGCACCCTCCTCCAAAATAATCTTGTGCATGCAAAAGGCGGGGCTTATGCCCCGGATATCCACCAAGGTCCATTCGATTGCTCTTTTCCTCCTTTATAGCACCTCCAGTGTGGACTCTACCTTCATGTTAGTCAAACAAGAAGAAAGAATAAATGGTAAAGTAGAAGGGAAAAGGAATTCATACCTGAGATGTGGAGGCAATGGCTTTAACTCTAAAGTGGGAGGCTCCTCGATTGAGGGCTTTGTTGGAGGAGTCTTCCGATTTTCAAGATCCGAAGATAGCTTGTGGGGCTCATAAGTATACGATCCCATTCCTTGCAATGCATTCACACACTCAACATAGCCTTCTTTCTCCTCATCATCATCAAGGTTGAGCAAAACAGCTTCCAAATTATCCTCAACATTCATTGTGGCAATAGCATCATCAATAATCACATCGGTCATGAATTCCACGAACGAACAAACTTCATTGCTATTTTATTGCCTCATAGATTTGTATACATGGAAGACCACCTTTTCATCACCCACCCGGAAAGTAAGCTCATCGGCTTCCACATCAATAAGAGCCTTCCCTATTGCCCAAAATAATAGGCACCTCATAGTCCACTTCACAATCAAGAATCACAAAGTCCGTCGAGAGAATGAACTTGTCAACACGAACCAACATATCATCAATAACACCCAAAGGCCTCTTCATTGTACGATCCGCCACTTGCAACCTTAGGAAGTGGGTCTTGGTTTCAAATCTCCAACATTTTGAACGCCGAATAGGGCATCAAGTTGATACTCACCCCAAGATCACATAAAGCTTTGGCAAAGTCTGCACTCCCAATAGTGCAAGGGATTGTGAAAGTACCCGCATCTTCCAATTTCGGAGCCATTGAGTGCACAATAGCACTCACTTGATTTGTCATATTTATAGTTTCACAATTCATCGACCTCTTCTTGGTGACCAAGTCCTTCATAAAATTTGCATAACCCGGCATTTACTCTAAAGCCTCAACCAATGGTACATTGATACACAAACTATTCATCATGTAAATAAACTTTTTGGATTGGTTCTCACTATTTTTCTTTACAAGCCTTTGAGGGTATGGAGGAGGAGGCCTTGGCATTCGTGCCTTAGCCTTTGGAACTACCGGTTTCGACATGTCAATTATGTATTCCCTAGACGAGTTCACTTCTTCTTGCGTTTCCTCCATATTTTCATCAATATCAATCTTACTTCGTCATTAGCTTGAACCACATTTCTTGTAATTTCATCTTCTTGAACCGCAACATCATCATCCACAATTCTTCTTTGATTTGAGGTGGTTGCATCTCCACCTTTTCCACTTTTCGTAGTCACGGCCATAGCATGTCCCGTATTATTCTCACCCTTTGGGTACACCACCTTATCACTTGGTAGTGCCCCCTTTAGGATGAGTGTTTAAATATTGCAAAATTTGGCCTAATTGAACTTCCAAATTGCGAATAGAAGTGTTGTGAGAGGCTTGTTGAGCATTAGAGTCGGCATTCTTCTCCATCATCTGTTTAAACATGTTCTCTACTCATCCCATCTCATTATTAGAAGAACTCGGACCTTTAGAAGGATAGGGAGGTGGATTGCTCAGTTTTTGGAACATCGGGTGCATTTGAAAACCCGACCCCCAGTTGTTGTTGTTGTTCCACCCTCCTGGGTTGTTTCCTTCCCAATTGCTTCGACTGTTGCCACCCCAATTGCCTTGATTATTGCCTCCCCAATTGCCTTGGTTACCTTGATTATGATTGACACCACTCCAATTGCCTTGGTGGTTTTGGTCGTTCCAGTTTCCTTGGTTTCCTTGTGACGCCATTGTTGTTGATTTTGTCCTTGAGTATTGTTTCTTTGACCTTGATAATTTTTGACCTATTACACTTCTTTTTCTTGCTCCTTGAACGAATCACCTTGGTCATACTCACTATCATCTTGCATGAATTGTTCCGGACAGCTTTTCATTTGTTGACCTTTTTTCCCTCTCTTGTTCATCATCATATTCACACCTTCCATTGCATTCACTTGTTTCGGCGCTTGAACTTATTGAAGCTGAACTTTAGCCAATTGGTTCATTGTAGTTGTCAACTCGTCTATAGCTTGCCCATGATCATGTAGTTCCTTGTGTAGGTGAATGATATTTGGGTCACCTTGAGGAACATTGGCTCTACTTTGCCATGTCGATAAGGTATCTGCCGTCTCATCCAAAATTTCACAAGCTTCGGCATAAGGCGTGCTCATGAAGTTCCCATCGGCGAGTTGATTTACTACACATTGATTTGTTATGTTGATCCCCCTATAGAAGGTTTGTTGGATCATGGCCTCAGTCATATCATTATTCGGGCACTCTTTAACCATGGTATGATATCTTTTCCCAATCTCGTGAAACGGCTCATTTGGCTCTTGCTTGAATGCAAGAATCTCATCCCGTAGTGTAGCCATATGCCCAGGAGAGAAGAATTTGGCTATGAATTTTTCCGCCAACTCATCCCATGTATGAATGGAATGATTGGGCAGTCTCTCTAACTAGTCCAATGCCTTTCCTCGTAGATAAAAGGGAAATAGCCTCAACCTAAGTGCGTCCTCGGAGACATTGCTTTGCCTCCCCCAACAAGTATCGACGAACCCTTTGAGATGCTTGTAAGAATTTTGACTCGGAGCTCCGGTGAAGAATCCCCATTGCTCAGGTAGTGTAAGCATCACATTGGTGATTTGGAAGTTGCCCATCCTAATACAGGGCGGTATTATAGGACTTGCATAACCCTCGTTCGGCAACACCCGGTGCGCTGCCGCTCTTGGTGGAGGTGGGGGAGGGACGGGACCATTATCATGAGGCGGACAGCCTTGCCTATTTGCTTGAGGTTCAAGAGGAACCTCATCAACTTGGTCATCATCCACGTCCTCCCCCATTGGAAAATTCCCGAGGGGATCATTGTTTAGAGCCATTCTCGTACCTAAAATCAATTAAAAAACAAAGCTAGTGATTCGGAAGGAAAAGAAGACAACTCACACAAAAACATAGATATATAGCTAAATCCGTTTAACTCCCCCGCAACGACGCCAAAAATTGATGTCTCCCAAACTCACACCACAAATATAGGTTGTGAGGCGGTCGAAGCAATAATAAAAATCTAACGCAAATCGAGGTCAAATCCATAGGGAGTTAGATTTTAGGATTAGGTATACATCTAGTGTGAATGTATGATGTGCCTCAAATTACACTTCCATATTCTCAATTGTTGTTTCTACTTCTACTTTTAAACTGCTGAATGTAGTTGTAGAGCTAAGAGACAATATTATTGGTTTTGGTTGTTTTTCAAGTTAAGAAAGATCTAGGGTTGTAACTTCCGCCTAGATGGATACCTAACAGGTTTAAAACTTTAGGGAATGTTTGGTTGATTGGGATAAAATATAGCAACCACACGCGAATACTCACTCTATACCTCTCGGTAGTTTGAGTGATTTTGCCCAATTTGGCTTTCCCAAGTCCAAATGGGTATTTCACAAAACAATTGAAAAATGCTCTAGCAGGGTCTTACTATCTCTAGGTTCAACCCTTTAATTGAGGCTATCGATTTCTTGAGTTTACCCCAATTCCTAGTTAACAAAGTTTTCCTAGACTTAGTCTCTCTTTATCAAGTAGAGACTAAGTCAAATAGGCATGAATCAATGTTTGCAACCATCATTCTCAAATTCAAGCAAACTATTCTAAATATCATACACCCAATCATAAATAAGCCCTAAATCATTCACCCATTAAGTACCCATACTAGGGTTGGGTAATAACCCTAGCTATGGGTTTATCTATTCATGAAAAATGAAGAAATTAAAGAAGAAACAAAGATAGAATTCATAATACTTGATAAAAGAAATATAATCTAATGTTTAAAAGCTAATCTAGCACAATGTAACCCAATACAGTAAACAAAAATGGCACAGGTGCTCTCAAAATACAAAACTTAACCTAAAAATGACAAAGTTCTATTTATACTAAGCTGAAAATGTCTGACAAAATTGCCACTGCGGAGGTTGTGCGGCCGCACAATTTTGGGTTGCGGCCGTACTCCTTCAACTTCTGCGGATCGCACATTTATGAGTGTAGCCACACTCTTGCTTCTGCGGCCGCACAATTATAGTGCGGTCCACACTTCTTGACTTTGGGCTTTGGCATTGTGGGACTTCTGCGAACCACACATTTCTGAGTGGGGTCGCGCTTTTGATTATGCGGCCGCACAAAACTAGTGCGATCCGCATTTCTTCTTGACCTTAAAGTCCCATATCTCTGAACTTTATCTTCTACGGCTGCACCAGAATTATGCGGTCCGCACTTTGCAGATCCTTTCTTGTCAGAGACTTTCTTCATGTTTTGCGGCTGCACACAATATTGTGCGGTCCGCACATCCCCCTTCTTGCCTTGATTTTGTCGTTATCCAAAATTACTCCTTCTTGAGTTGATTTTTCATCTCTTTAGCTCATATTCTAACACTCCTGCAAGCAAGCACATTTTATTAGTTTTCGGAAACACCTTTAAGAAATTTTGAGCTAAAATGAAAGTAAAAGAGTGCAAATAAGTGGTCAAAATCCCTACTTATCATAGATCAAGATATCCTCAATGAAGACGATCACAAAAGAATCCTAACCTAGCTTACATACTCGATTCATCAAATCCATAAATGCTGTTGGGACATTTGTCAAGCCAAATGAAATCACTAGAAACTCATAATGCCTGTACCGAGTCCTAGAAAGCTGTCTTAGGGAAATCCGATGCCCTAATCTTCAACTGGTGGTAGCTAGATCACAAATCAATATTCGAAAACACTTTGGCACCCTGAAACGGATCAAATAAGTGATCAATCATCGGCAAGGGATACTTTTTCTTCATGGTGACTTTGTTTAGCTGCCGATAATCTATACACATCCTCATCAAACCATCCTTCTTCTTCACAAACAACACTGCCGCACCCCGGGGCGATACACTAGGTCTAATGAATCATTTATCAAGCAAATCTTGCAACTGCTCCTTCAGTTCCTTCAACTCAGGTGGTGCCATATGGTATGGGGGAATATAAATAGGCTGAGTGACCGGAGCCAAGTCGATACAAAACTTAATATCTCTGTCAGAAGGCAGATATGCAATAAACACTTCTGGAAACTCACGCACAATAGGTACTGAATCCATGGAAGGAACCTCCACATTAGAATCACGATCATAGGCCCAATATGCTAGACACCTCTTCTCGACCATATGCTGAGCCTTTAAATAAGAAATAATTTTGCTAGTAGAATGGCCAAGAGTCCCCCTCCACTCTAATAGGGTCAACCCCGGCATAGCTAAGGTCATCGTCTTGGTATGAAATTCCAATATAGCATGATAAGGTGACAACCAATCCATGCCAAAAATAACATCGCAGTCCACCATATCAGAAAGTAGGAGATCAATACTAGTCTCAAGGCTCCCGATAGAAACCACAAACGAGCGATATAAACAATCTACAATAATAGAATCTCACAGCGTGGATTCATATACAAGAGCACTCAAAGAATCACGAGGCACAATCAGATATGAAGCAAAATAGGATGACACATAGGAATAAGTAGAGCCGAATAAAATAGAACTGAAGCATCTCTATGGAAAATCGGAACAATACTTGTGATGATGGTGTCAGATGACTCTACCTCAGGTGATAATAGGCTAAGTCTAGGTGATTTGGTGATTGTTTATGCTCCCGCTTGATTATGTTTCAATGTCATAATATGGTTAAATGATGAAAAATGGGCTCTAATTGTGAATTTTACTCATTGCAGGATGGTGAGCCTATATGATGCCTTAAAGTTGTGATTGGAGCTACATTGGAGCAAGAAAGACCCCTCGGAGCTGAGTGCGCGCAAAGACTAGACAAAGAATTGAAGAAGAAATGGCCTGAACTAGCGCGAGCAGTAGCGCGAGCGCGCTAGTCCAGAAGCGGGAGGCAGAATGTCAGGAGACTAGCGCGAGCTCTAGCGCGAGCATTAGCGCGTTCGCGCAAGTCCCAGTTTCGAAAAAGATTTGTTAGGGGCAAAATTGGAAATCTGGAGGAAATTTTACTTAACCTATATAAAGTCAAGCTCACCCAAGGATTAGATATCAAGGTTTTCATAGTTTTGTGCAAGAAACATAGAGGCAAGAGGCAAGGAGGAAAATCCAACATCAAGTTCTTCTTTTCTTCTTCTTGTTTTTACGTTTTGAATGAAATTAAATATTATGGAGATGAACACTGCTATGAGTGGCTAAGACTTATTGTTCTAGGGTCCTGGGTGAAACATGATTGTTGTTGTTCCGCGTTTAATTTAACAAAGTTGGTTTAGTCATATTGGGGTATTTATTTAATTCTGTTCTCAATTATTTTGCCGAGTAGCTAACAGTGGAATACTATTTATGAATCTATAGTTGAACTCGAAAGTGGGAACTTTGGATTGCATATAGAATTAAATAGAACAAGTTCTTGAACCTGGGCATCGGGGGACGGATTCGCAATTAGGATAGACATATACCTAATTCCCTTGCTTGGTTGAAATACAGGATTTATAAATGCGTTCTTGTTGATTCTAACTCCATAGACATATAGGCGTTAGGTTAACTTGAATAGGCGAGTAAGAACTCGGCAGATTCTTATGAGCAATATTAACCCTGTCGATCAACAACCCAGATAAATCAATTAGTTATTTTAAGCCAAGAACGCAACATGATTGTTAACTAGCCCGTGACCCTGTAATATTCTCCTCTACTGATTGTCATTCGAAATTGCTATTTGTTTGGTTGATTATTTTAGTTAGTTTATTAATTGATATTTTTAGGTAGTAAATTAAAGACAAATATCTTCTGTGAAAAAATCTCTTGGATCGACAAGTTAATTGAGTTTAAATCAGTCAATAGTTAATCACAAGTCTTCGTGGGAACGATACTCTACTCACTACTTTATTACTTGACGATCACGTGCACTTGCGTGAGTGTTTTGGTCGCAACATCAGGTCTTGCTGGAAATTCATAAAAATGGGGCTGGGCCCCACCACTCAGAACTCCACGCCTCGGGCGACCCTTAGCTGGCTGGCCTCCATCTCTAATGACCTAACCTTTATCTCTAACAACCGGACCCCCGCCTCTAGGTGGCTATGTGGGCGGGGGAGCAACCCGTGCTGACACAATGGCCGATTACCCTACTGAGGTCTGTTGCTCGTCAATCTAGGGCAATACCTCCTGATGTGGCCTATGCCCCCCACACTCAAAGCACTCCCTTGACTGTTGAGGCAGTTGAAGCTACGAATTGCCTTGATAACTAGGATAGTCATTGTATTAACTCAGAAGCTGTGATGCACTGATAGGATCTACAGGTGCACCGAATGCTGGCTTCTCTAGATGAGACCCATAAGAACCAAGACTAGCTGAAGCACCTGGACTACCTGAAAAGCTGACTGAATCGGCCTAGGAGCATGGCCTCTACCAAAAGAACCACTGCCTCTAGATGAGGCACCACTGAAGCTACCGAAATGACGAGGCCTTTTCTTAGATGTCGACCCTTTATCCTAACCACGAACCATCTCGATCCATCTAGTAATCTCTACGGCCCTCTAGAAAGAAATATCATCCCCCGCCTCATTGGCCATTTGAAGCCTGATGCCGAATGTAAGACCATCAATAAACCTCTTCACTCTCTCCCTATCTGTAGGAATCAACATACCTGCATAATGGGTCAGGTCCACAAATCCGGTCTCATACTGGGCACCGGTCATACCACCTTGCTGAAGGCTCTCAAACTGCCTACGGTACTCATCTATCAGAGTGAAAGAAATAAACTTCTCCCGAAGTGGCTGCGAAATCTGATCCCAGGTAAGTGAAGGTGAACGAGTTGGTCTGCTCTGCTCAAAGTCCTGCCACCATCTCTTGGCAGAATCGGTCATCTGGAACACAGCAAAGCCGACCCCATTGGTCTCAACAATACCCATGTTGTGCAACATCTCATGGCAGCAGTCCAATTAATCTTGTGTGTCCTCAGAAGGTGCACCGCTATAATGAACAGGAAAGAGCTTGGTGAACTTATCCAACCTCATTAATCCCTTAGAAGACATCGTGGGCCTCTCCACCGGCTGTGTAGAAACTACGGGCTAAACTACCCAATTGATGAAGCTGCTGGAGTCTAGTATAGGGGAGCCATCTGCTCCAGAGTGAGAGTGGAGGTAGTCTGTGCTCCTCCCCTAGCCTGAGAGATGGTTGGTGCCATAGGAAATTCTCTGGTTTGAGCCACACTCTCTATGAGTCCAACCAAGCGAACAAGACCATCCTGAAGTAGGGGAGTGGCTATGAATCCCTCTGGGACTTGAGCGGGTCTGACTTGTGCGGTCAGAACTGGGACCTTCTTCTCATGGTCAGGCTGGCCATGGGTGCTACTGCTGCTCGAGCTCTAGGCTGACCTCTGTCTCTACCTCGGCCCTAGGCCCGGCCCCTAATAGTTGTTGTAACAGGGGGCTCTAGCTCTTTCCCGGCTATATACGATGTGCGAGTTCTCACCATCTATGAGAGAACAGAGTAGAATGGTTCAAACTTCAATAATGGAATAAACCACACTTTAGAGAAAGAAAGAAGTGAAATTTTCCTAAAGCCCTATAGCCTCTGAAAGATAAGTACAGACTTCTCCGTACTGATCCTCTAGACTGTACTAAGCTTGATCATGACTTGTGAGACATAGGTAACCTAGTGCTTTGTTACCAACTTGTCTCAACCCGAAATTCCCACCCTCGGGACCATGATCGCGCTTAACATTGTACTTGCTAGGAAAACCAACGTTAGCAATATTTATTAACGTTTTAAATAATTCAGATCTAATGACAATAATAAAACTGAATTGTCTGAAATAAGGTAATAAACTAATCAATGACTTAATCCAAATACAACCCCAGAAATTTGTGTCATGCATATATGAGCGTCTAGAGTACTACAGATAATAGTTTGACTAAAACATACTTTCTGAATCAAAGTAAACAACTAGGATGATAAAGGTGGGGACTTTAGGGCAGCGGACGCCTGCAGCTATACCTCAAGTCTCCACTGATAGCTAGATTCGAGCAATCTCACGCAGCGCCGCTGGGACAAACTCTAGTATCTACACAAGAAGTGCAGAGTGTAACATGAGTAAAACAAACCCCATGTACTCTGTAAGTGCGAGCCTAACCTCGACGAAGTAGTGAAGAGGCTAAGGCCGCCACTTACAATAACATGTACGCAATAATAATAATAATGATAGGAAAGACAGGAAATAGAAGTAAAGTAGTTAACTTATAAAAGCGAACTCCAATTACCAGAGAGCCCAGAATAACAAGTCTCATAAACTCATCTTAAAATACCGAGGCAAATCTAACAGTCATAAACAATCACGACACATATAATCCGCTGTAGCGCGGGACCCGATCCCACCATATCATCATCTGTCAAAATCATAATACGTCCTTATTCCGCCATTTCAATTTATTACCTTCAAATTTTCGATGCGGCGTGCAACCCGCTCCCCAAATAATTTCAACTAACAATAGCAATTCAATAACAAAAAGGAACAAGAATTTCTACATCAAGAGAGTAAATTTACGAGGCAATGAAGAATCACATTATAATCAAACAAACTGTAACAACTCAAGTGTATTAACCTTACCAACTCGTCGTATCTATCAATCAGACAACTCATACAAGGGAAACCACGTTATGGAAAGCAACAAATATCACGAAACTATAAGTGAAGTAAGACATATGACAATTTAGATATTAAAGTAAATGAAGTAGAGACAAGTAGCAAACTAGCATGGAATCATGGTAGGAATGGACAATTTAATACAAGAACAACTAAATGACAAGTAACAATTGTGGCATGGAAGTCAATAAAGCATGTAGCAATTAAGGCATGAAACAAGATACATCAAGAAGTAACGAAAATTGGAAGCAAGTATCATGACATTGCATATCCACTCGTCACTTCGCATACACGTTGTTTCCCACATAATTCACATAACATGTAGTTCAAGGTTCCCTAATTTCCTCAAATCAAGGTTAGACACAACATCTACCTCACTCCGTAATTCATGCAATCAATCAACCACCTTTTGATAAAGCCTCCAAGCCAACCAAATCTTGCAAATTATTGACCAAATAGTTCAAAATAAGCTTTAGAAAGTACCCACAAATAAAAGAGGTTCAATTTTAATCATTTTAGAAGAAGTTAACAAAAGTCAACCCTGGGCCCCCTTGGTCAAAACTCGAGGTTCAAACCAAACCCCGGTTATCTATTTACCCCCGATCCGGTTATATAATTATTTCAAAATTAGACCTTGATTTGAGGTCTAAATCTCCATTTTACAAAAATCCTCAATTCTACCCAAATCTCTAATTTCAACCATGGAAATGCTAAATTTGATGTTGAAATCTCATGAAATGTAATGGGTATTGAAAATAAATGGATTAAAGTCACTTACCAATGAATTTGGGAAGAAACATTTCTTGGAAAATCGCCTCTAGAGTGTTTAGGGTTGAGAAATGGTGTAAAATGAGCTAAGTCCTATTTCCCCCCTCTTTTACTAAGCTATAGGTGTCGCAATTGCAAACACTGTAAATGTGATACAAGGGTCACAAATGCGAACCTATCACAGAAGAATTGAAGTCGCAAATGCGATAAAAAGATCACAACTGCGGAGACACCACCATCGCAAATGTGGTATGGAACTTTGCAAATGCAATCCAGAACTTGAAAATGCGAGATCTGCAGCAGACAGTAGAACTGATGTTGCACCAGCAATCCTAGCACTAGCCAAACTCATCCGAAACACGTCCGAAACTCACCCGAGCCCTTCGGGCTTGTAATAACCCGACTGGTCGTTTTACTTTTTAGAACCTCGTTCCCCTATATAAGACTCCCCATATGTGTTTTTATTGTTTTATAACTTGCAGGGATGGTTAGTTCTGGACTTGGAAGGGTTCAGGTCAAAATCGGAACACTTGGTTCCTTAAGGTTAGCATAAAGGGCTATGTTTGACTGCGGTTAGCATTATGAGTAAATGACCTCAAAAATGGGATTTGGCGGTTCCTATAGGTTTTTCTGGTGATTTCGGACTTAGGCGTACGTTCGGATCGGGTTTTGGATGACTTGGGAGTGTTTCGGCGCTTAATGCTGAGAGTTGGCACCTTGAAGGTTTTAGAGTTCTTTAAATCTAATTTGGAGTAGGTTTTTCTATTATTGAGGTCCAATTGGGTTTCCAAGACTGGAAATAGTTCTGTATGGTGATTTAAGACTTGCCCGCAAAATCTGGGTTCATTCCGAGTAGTCTAAGTTTGTTGCGGTGCATTCGTAGTTAGTTGGAAGAACATGAAGGTCATATTTTGGTTCAATTCGGTTTGGGGTGTGATTCTTAGTTTTGATGTTGTTTTATGCATTTCGAGGGTGCGAGTGAGGTTTATAGTTTCAAAATTATTGGTATGTTTGGGCGGGGCCTCGGGGGCCCGAGATACCATTCGAACGATACGTGAGTTGAGTTAGAACTCAAAAGGGTTGCTGGTGCACTAGTTCTGGTGTGCCCGCACCTGCAAGCTTTTGGCTTTTGGCCACAGAAGCGGCTTGGAGCGTTTGGCCATGGTCTGCAGAAGTGAAGGGGTGTGCGCAGAAGCGACGCCGCTTCAGTGATGAGAAGCCCCAAAAGCGAGACCGCAAAAGGGGAAACATGTCCGCAGATGCGGCCAACGCTGGTCCTGGGATGATCCGCAGAAGCAGGCTTGGTGCCGCAGAAGCGTAACGCAGATGCTGCCCGATGACCGCAGATGCGATAATCGCACAAGACAGAACCTTCATTTAAGTCGAGACTTAGGCATTTTGAGCTCATTTATTGCATTCCTTGGGCGATTTTTGGAGCACTTAGATAGGGATTTTTACCTAACACTTTGAGGTAAGTAATTTCTACACAATGTGAGTTAAATACATAGATTGTGGGTAGATTTAACATCTAAAAATTTTCAAATCATGGGTTTAGATAATAAAAAACCTAGGTTTTGACAATAAATACGATTTACCCATGAAAATGGTCATGGAATTTAGTGAAAATCATATATTTGAGTTTCTGAGATTATGGGTAGCAACTTTCTTCGAAAAAAATTGGAATTCGGGCACGTGGGCCCGGGGGTAAATTTTAGGAATTCATCAATTGGCATTGGGTAATCACTTTAATAGTTAGGGTGTGAACTTTTGAACATTGTATTGATTCTTTTATATTATATTTGACTAGTTTCGAGTCATTTGGCACCGAGTTGAGGGTTTAAAGCATATTTGTGAACCGGATAGTAAGTTGTGAAACGTGATAAGTCTCTTTCTAACCTTGTAAGAGGGAATTAACATCATAGGTGAATTGAATTAATATGTGCTTCTATTTGTGGGGGCTACATACGCACGAGGTGACGAGAGTCCGTGCGTAGCTACTAATTATGCTTATGCCTGGGTAGTTTACCACCCAAATCATGTTATACTTGCTATGTTTGCACCCTACTTGTTAATTTAAGTGCTTAAATCATATTGGAACTTGATAAAGAAATTGTAAAAGGTCGAATTTCATTAACTTGACTTTCGGATGGGTTACTTGACCTTTAATAAGAATTGGTGCTTCTTTGAATATTAGCCTCCTAATAATCTTTGAATCGGTTGTTACTAGAGTATTTTCTCTTCTTGTGGTGCGGGCCGAGCGCCTTGAAAGTAGAATAGATGCATGTATGGTTCGTGGCGTTCGACCTTTGGCAGTGCACAATTTATATATTTGTATGTTGGATCGGGTCGTACGACCTCGGCATAATTCGTGCGTAATAATTCTTGGAGCCCTTTATTTCATTGGCTTGAGAGATTAAATTGTTAAATGATGGAAATTAATTTGGGATTTAATATTAGCGAAAGAATTGTTTATTTATTTCTTATTATTGAGTTTTCAGCTTCATTTATGTAGCCCATGCTTAATTATAATCTCGATATTTATTGTTAACCCATAGTAAGTGTTGAAGTCGACCCTCGTCACTACTTCTTCGAGGTTAGGCTAGATACTTACTGGGTACGTATTATTTATGTACTCACGCTACACTACTGCACTAATCATGCAGGATCTGAGGCAGGTGCATCTGGTTATCATCCCGAGAGCTTCCTTGATTCCACGAGACTTTGCGGTGAGCTGCCTTCCGAGCATGTTCTGCAGCACCCGAAGTCTTTCTTTTGCTTGTACATTTTGTCTATCTCACTTCAAACAGTAGTGTAGTATCTTTGTACATTGTACTAGTAGCTCATACACTTGTGACACCAGGTTCTGGAAATTATGCTAGTAGACACATGATGATTTTTGGATATTTACTTATCTCATTGCTCTTAAAATTATTTATCTCTCATTTAATTAAATTTTTACTTCCTATTTATGCATTAATTGAAAATCAAATATTTCTAAAATGTTATAAGAAACAATCATGTAGTTAGTTCACTGTTGGCTTGCCTAGCGGTAATGGTGGACGCCATCACGACCTATAGGAGAATTGGGTCATGACAAGGATCCAAACCATACATGCACGAAAGTGTACTAGCATCATACAACTTGCTAATCAATTCACCAAAATAATATCTAAATCAACAAATGAACCCTCAAAACGAATGAAATTTCAATGTAAACTCAAGAACAACTAGAATCACATTCACGCGTCCGAATAATGTCAAATATATTTCGAATTGTACCAAATTTTGGAGATAAGTTTTAATAGCGATATAGACACATTCCAAGTTTCAACATCAAAATCCGAACCCATTAGCTAAGAATTCAACTTACAGTCAAACTTAGTGTATTTTTCAAACTTTCAAAATACTAATTTTCGGCTAAATGAGTCAAATCAATGTAGGAACCTCCAATTTCAATTCCGGGCATATGCCCATGTTCAAAATCATGATACGAACCTAACAGAATCGTCAAAAAATCGATCCGAGTTTGTTTTCATAAAATGTTGACCATGGTCAGCTCAGGTTGTTTTTAAAGTCAAAATGCATGTTTTATTCAAATTTTCACATAAACATTTTTAAAATAGTGACACGGACCATGCACGCAAACCATGAAAAATCAAACGAAGATAATGGAGGTCTCAAAACACATAATTAAGAGCTAATACCCAATATGATCTATCGGGTCATCACATAAAAGCTACATTTTTCAGTTTCTTCCTCACTACAGAAAAATAGCTTTTACTGTCACGTAAAAGTACTCTCCCCTGCAAGTTTCGCCAAACACCTTAATTATTTAAAATTAACACTTTTGATTTTTTAGAAACTTGGCCAAATATACTATAAGTAGGAATATGCAAACACGATATTTATACCACCTCCGCTATGGCATATAGTTGTTGTGCATGTTAGATGAACTAGGCAGAAACGAATTAGGACTAGTTATAGAATTTAAGGGTCCACCGAACTCTATAGAGAACCATGTTCTCTATCAGTTTTAATAGAACACACGCACACTGCAGTAAGTAAATGACAAGAGGAATTTTACGTGGAAAATTTCCAGCTCAACGGAATTAAAAACCGCGACTTACCCTTGTAGGATTTTAACTTCACTACTGAGCAACTTTCAGATTACAGCCTACGCAACCTAGGAATTATCCTCTTAATCCCTCACTAACTTGTAATACTCTATTACAAGCCGCTTTGTAATAACTCTATTACAAAGACTTTACAACTCGACTAACTCTAGCTAAGACTCAAACACAAGGGTTTAAGATTTACAAAGGGTTTCCTACATAATACTTATACAAGCTAAGTAGGAATTCCAATTGAATAACTATTACAAAGTTACAACTCAACTAAGGACATACAATAAATTGTTGGGGAACTGGTCTGTAGTAGTGTTGTTGTTTATTTTTGATACACTTGAGAATTATTTGCTTGATGATCAATGACCGTGAGAATGATTGAGTAAATTCTCTAAGTGTTCATGTGATTTGTTTTACCTTCCTTGATGTTAATTATACATTTCTGACATTACTTGGGATGATGTAAGCAAGGTAGATAAAAGACACTCCACATAAAGTTGACTGCTGCATTGTTTCTGCATTATAACGTGTGCAGACAGCAACTTTACAACTAAGGCAGTTGACTTGTATAGTTTCCTTGGGAAACGATAGCTATCTGTTCCCTCTGTTGTTCCTATCACTCTGAAGATTTTAACCATATCCCAAGTTGGAACTTTTTTTTCGTAAGGTCTTCAGAATATGTAACAGGTTCCTTATTTGGTTTTTGACAGTAAGTGTGTTAGATCATCAAAACATAAAACAAGGTACTTGTAACCTATCAATTTCCCCCTTTTTATTTAAAATTTAAAATCCGAGAAAGAGCCACACAAAACCAGACAGTGAACTAGAAAGACCTTACGTTTCCCCCCTGAATCTGTATTCCCCCTTAATCAGTAATCAGTGTACATCATTTTTCAATTATTCTTCCCCCTTTTTGGCATCATAAAAAGAATAGTAACAAGCTTATAGAAAAAAGAAATCTAGCTTGAGTTAACTCATGCCATTTGTGTGCACACAACATGACTAAACACAGAGCATAAACACAAGGCATAGACATCAAAATGGGAAAAGCTTGCATTAACATAATTTAAATCTTTCAACACAAGCAGAGTCAATGTTATTACCACAATCCATAATTTTGAACAACAAAAAAAATACCACAAACATCATCATAAGAACTGACACTGAGGGACTTGACCACAAACTAGATCATAATAAACCAACACTAAAGTCTTGACAATGAGGGGACACTGTTTAGGGAGTACTGGAAGGAGAAGGATTAGATGCAGAGGCAAGGGTTTGGAGGACTAAATCCATTCGAGCATTCGCTGACATTTGCTCGTTGAGCAGTCTCTCTTTCAGGTATTCCACTTCTTTCCTGAGCTCAACATTCTCTTTTGTTAGACGAGCAACCTCTTCACTTTGAGAGCTACTGGAACCAGGTGCCTCCTGTAGCTAACTTAACTGAGTCTCAAGGATACCATTCCTTGATTTCAATTGCCTTATCCCAGCAGTAGCATTGTTCTGAGCATTGATCAACTGAGATATAGTAGAAGTGCTTCCAACCCCTCCAACTTTCTCGATACACTCACATTCTTCAAGAGTAGATTTGGAGAATGTTTTCTTTCATGGTGCCCACTTTAGCTTGTCCTAGAGGAACCTTGAAGTGCTTAAAGACCTTGGTGAGAAGGTTCATAAGGTAGCCCATGATTACCATCTTCAAAATCTGCCACTTTATTCATGTGATCTATCATGATCCCAAGCAGGTTGATGGTAGTGAAGTTGTCCAGTGCTTCCATAAAGAACAGCTCTGCACGAGAGGTGATAGATTTCCTCTCAGCTCGAGGCAGCAATACCTTGTTCACCATCTCAAATAGCAATTGATAAACCGGAATGAGGGCCTTCTTCCGAACGCGTTCTCCCTGCTAAACTGCTCTGTCCTTCAAGATGGCGTTTCTGAAGTTTTGAGAACGAGATCCCTGAACACTAGACAGCCCTTCAGCA
Organism: Nicotiana attenuata; assembly: GCF_001879085.1. Lineage (NCBI taxonomy): Eukaryota > Viridiplantae > Streptophyta > Magnoliopsida > Solanales > Solanaceae > Nicotiana > Nicotiana attenuata. The sequence continues at coordinate 114,862 of NW_017670776.1, read as the reverse complement.
GGCACACTAAGAGTAGACTCCAACAAAGTAGAGTCCATTACCATATCAACTCCATTCACCAACACACTGACGTGATCATCCTCAACTTAGAATAAGTCGGCATAGAAACTTTGAACTTCCTCCTCATACACCTTTGGAGCATCATTTGTGAACAAATGTGTCCACTGTTGGAACTCACAGATCTCAACAAGTTGTCTCATACCAGCCTCATCCAAGATATCAGGGGCAAATGTGCGGACCCATAGCACCTTTTGACTTCTTAATCTCTCTTTCCCAGCACTCTTTGGATCACCAACTCTGGCCTTCTTTGAGGAACCATGTTCCTCATCAGTATCAACTTTTCTTTTAGCATACTTGCGAACATTCTTCCCCTTTTCATCAGACTTCACAGACTTTTCACCCAATTCTTCCATCACACTAGCACCAGATTCTTCCACAGATATCACCAGATTCATTCACTACATTTTCACTAGAGACAAAATCATCAAACTTGTTCATATTTTCAGCAGACACAGAAGATCCTGTTTTTGGCTTGGGGAGACCATGCTTCTGTGAGAGCTTTCTAGTCAAGGAACCAGGTTCCTCGGCTTCTCCCTCATCCACATTCACAACATGTACTGACTTCTCACTCAGAGCTTTCCCATCTTTCACCAACTTTTTTCTCCATGACTTAGCTTGGCTGTTCTTAAGAGCAGACTCAAGTGATTCCTTCCTTTGCAACCTAGTAGTGGGTCGCTTAGGAGTAGACTCTTGAGCAGCCATTGGTCTACGCTTAGTCAAGCTTGCTATTGGCAAATCATCAGAATCCTCTTCACTATCCCTTTTTTCTTCTCTTTGACACGGATCTTTCCTCAGGCACCACCACATACAAAGGCTCAGCATCACAATAAGGAGAAGGATCAGGGTCAATACTGACCTGGATCTCTTGAGAGGACCCTTGAGTTGGATCCTCCAAGGAGGGATCATGTCCTTCATGAGAAACCCTAGTAGTATGATCCTGTGCCAATTGAGCAACAGGCACAAGTGCTCCACCCTCTACCACGGTCTTACACTCTTCCCCCTGTCTCAGACTCAACCTTAGTCTCTTCAGCAACAATCCCTTCACCAGCTATGGACACCATGTTCTCTATTGCTTCTTTCTCTTGTACACCCATGGAAAACTCAGGAGAGGAAGGATTGTTACCTGAGGTCACAAGATCAGGAACAGTCTTTGTTGAGTCAACATTCTCAGAACCATCGGTTTGATCTACCTTTGACCCTTCTTCCATAGGAGAACTTGAAATTTCTTGATTTTCTTCTTTGTCAGCAGTACTCTTTTCTTCCCTTTTTTCCGGCGAAATAACAGGAGAGCTCGGGGCTACAAACCTTTTGGGAGTCGAGATTTGTGACTTTTATGAAAATAAGAACTCGATTAGGTAGGAGCGGAGACGGAGTGTAGGGGTGACTTTGCCCTAGGGTTTTGGCTAGTGATGGTGTTGAGAGAGGAGTCTAATATCGGTGTTTGAATGGTTGAGGACTCCATGGATGTGTCACTTGGGACACTTGAGGTTTCGTGATTTTCAGCCATGGAGAGGAGTGATTAGTTAAGGAGAAGAGATGGCTAGTTTGAAAGAGAGAAAGAATGTATACGGCGAAATCGGAGGGTCCAATTTCTCGTCACTAAGGGACTCGAAAGATCATCTCGAAGGCTCGAGACTGCGGAACCGGTTCGAAGGCTCGAGACCGCGGCCGAGTATCTCTCCTCGAGGGTCGATGATACTTGACCCCATGGTAGCATTGATCATGATAGTGATAGAAGTGGAAGGTTCCCAAGACACGCAGCTAGGGCTGACACAGCCTGGCGGGCTACTCTGAACCCAAAACAGGGCGTCAGTCAGCCGTCCTATCCCCATATCTATGTAACTAATGTATTTTGTACTATACGGGGATTTCCTTCCTTTATAAATGGGATCCCTGTCATTATGTAAAGCTCTGTTGCTCCAATTACTCCGTACGAAATACAAAAGAACATTCTCCTTTCTGTCTAACATATTCTCTTGATATTATTGTTCTCATTTATTGTATTCATACTTGTTCACCATTTATTGCTTATCATTGGCTATAAAGAGCCTTCGCTAATTATTTTATAACTGTTAGCCCTTCCCCGATTACCCTTAATAGCTCAAGCCCAAGCCCTGGAATCGACCTCTAGGCCCCGTATCAGTCTGCCCGAGGCCCCGATTGGCTAGCTCATCAGTTTGATTATAGCTTTCTCCTTAACTTTATTTTGTTTCGAAGCCCCACATATCTAGCATGAATTGCTTAATAACTAGCATAAAAATAGATCACGTATTTTTAGAGTCCCATCGACAAATTTAATTGTTATTACCATTTTCACGATAAATAGTGTGGCGCCCACCGTGGGGCTAAAAAATAATAGTGATTATTTTCTTGCTGGTTCCATTACACAATGCATGTTATTTTTAACACTTTTTCTTATCCAAAGATCTTTGATTTCAGGTTAAAATGTCTGATTCAGTGAACAACGATATTGAGAATCACGAAGAGAATGGTGTGGCTGTTCCAGGTGTCGGTGCACCACCGCAAAACCTTGAGAATGCACCAGGACAGATTCCGGTGGACGAAGTCTCATACGACGCTCGTCACGTTGAAATAAGTTCCCCCACACTAACAGGAGCATACACCAAGGCGACCAACAGGAAGCCCAAAAAATCCCAGCTCGGGAAGAACGGGAAGTTAGCCTTCATGTTATTTTTGAAATGTTGCAGTCACAACAACTGGCTATTGCTCAGCTGCAAAGTCACCAGAAAATTCCTAGTACAGTAGCACCGGGGACAACTCCCCCGGCCGAACAGGTACCGAAAAGGTCGAGCAATAATGGGTCGATGACCGATCTTGCCATTGTAAAGATGCTCGAGGACCTCACTAGAAGGATCGAATCGGGCGAGAAAATGATAGAAGCCAACGATAAGAAGGTCAAGACTTACAACTCCAGGGTCGACCGAATCGCAGGAGCGCCCCCGATCTTGAAGGGCGTTGACTCAAAGAAGTTCGTGCAGAAGCCGTTCCCACAGGAAGTGGCCCCGAAACCCATTCCAAAGAAGTTCAGAATGCCGGATCTTCCGAAATACAACGGTACCTCGGACCCCAACGAACACGTTACCGCTTACACCTGTGCAGTAAAGGGTAACGACATGAAGGACGACGAGATCAAGTCCGTCCTACTGAAAAAATTTGGAGAAACAATTTCTAAAGGGGCGATGATGTGGTATCATAACTTGGCCCCAAATTCTATAGACTTATTCACCATGCTGGCAGATTCCTTCATAAAGGCGCATGCCGGGGCCATTAAGGTGGCCACCAGGAAATCTGACGTCTTCAAAATCAAGCAAAGGGAGAACGAGATGGTGCGAGAATTTGTGTCTCGCTTTCAAATGGAAAGAATGGAACTACCACCGGTCTCCGACAACTGGGCGGTACAGGCCTTCACTCAAGGTCTGAACGAGAGAAGCTCGGTAGCTTCAAAGCAGTTGAAAAAAAATCTGGTTGAGTACCCCGCCATGACTTGGTTGGATATTCATAACTGATACCAGTCGAAAATCAGGGTCGAGGACGACCAGCTGGGAGCCCCCTCGGGCTCGGTATACCCAAGCAGACTAGCGAAGGAGCCGAAGCTAAACAAAGAAAGATATCAGCCATACATCAAAGACCGAAGGAACGCCCCGAGGCGTAACCCGCCTCAAAACAACCGAAGGATGGATCGAGGACAGAATCCTCGGTGACTCATCAACAGAACCGGATTCGACAGGAACGTAGGACCAGTAGAAGCGCCTCGCCTATCAGAATACAACTTCAACGTTGATATATCGGATATTGTCTTTGCCATCAGCAGAATAAAAGACGCCAAGTGGCTCAGGCCTGTGCAATCGGATCCTTCACAAAGGAATCATAACTTAATATGTGAATTCCACAACACACATAGCCACATGACCGAGGATCGCCACCAGCTCCGAGAGGAAGTAACCAGACTACTCAACAAGGGTCATCTCCAGGAATTCCTAAGTGATCGAGCCAAGGACCTGTTTCGAGAAAGAGAGGCGACCAAGAAGAACGAAACGAACGAGCCGCAACATGTCATCCACATGATCTTGGGAGGTGTTGACTCCCCGCAAGAACCCGTGATGAGCAGGACAAAAATATCCATCACTAGAGAAAAGCAAACCCGGGGGTACATACCCAAGGACGCCCTCACATTCAGTGAAGAGGACTCCGAGACCTTGTCTCAACCTCATAATGATGCACTGGTAATCTCTTTCCTCGTGAATATCTTTGAAATAAAACGTGTACTTGTGGATCCAGGTAGCTCGGCCAACATTATCAGGTCGAGGGTAATAGAGCAACTCGGACTGCTAGACCAAATCGTGCCAGCCACTCGAGTCCTCAACGAATTCAACATGGCAAGTGAAACAACGAAAGCAGAGATCACTCTCCCAATCAGCATGGTCGGCACTACCCAAAATGTCAAATTTCATGTCACCGAATGAGACATGAGGTACAACGCCTTGTTCGGACGGCCATGGATACACCGTATGAGAGCAGTACCATCCACCCTCCACCAAATGATGAAATTCCCAACAAAGGACAGGATTAAAACCGTCTACAGGGAACAGTACGCGGCAAGGGAAATGTTTGCGGTACACAACATGGCACCAATACCTCTACTCACGAAAGAGCTAAAGGGTAATAAAAATACATCTTCGGTTAGACCCGATTAAACATATCAGAGGACTGTACCGTGTCCTCATTACAAGCAATAGGGACGTATCAGACCTCGGAACATCGCCGGCACATCGCTCACTAAGGTACGACCGTCTCACTTTTCATTTTTTATTTTTGCACTAACCCTTATGCAGGCGCCCGATCAAAGCAGTCAAAGCGCTGACCCAGCCTGAAGACCTTAAGGTTTCAAAAGCATGCGTTGTACTGTTTTCCTTCGGCCGGGTTTCATCCCGAGAAGGGTTTTACCGGCAAGGTTTTTAAAGAGGAAACATCTATAGGCTACCTAAGGAAGATCCAACAAGTGTTCAAGGTTTATTTTGTAATCAACATCTCCCCGGAAGATCATCCACTCGGAAGAGCCAAAAAACGCCAAATGGGGCCTCAATAGGAAAATGATGTGCCGGGCCAAACGGTCAAACGAGCCGTGTCCGTATAGCCGGACCCCCGATGACAGAGACATATGTACTTGTATCAAGTAATCAAAGAATACCTTTATCGAAGAATCTCATACTCCAAAGGAAACTCAGCGTTTTCGCAAAAACAATTCCTCCATCAAAACATCCCGAGCACTCGGGGACTGGCATCGATAATTCAACGCCTGAACGACCTCCGGGTCAAGACTCCAAACTCATAAGCCCTGAATGAGGCAACATGAAAATCACGAAAGATCTCTAAGGCTGAAAGTGCCCCAAATACTCGGGGACTAGCGTCAAAATCTCAAAAACGCACGACCTCAAGGTCGGGATCTCCAAATTTGTAAGCCCTCAACGAGGCAATACGAAATCTACAAATGACGGCTTCCGAGCTGAGGTACCGTGGATTACTCGGGGACTATCGCCAATCGTCATTCATTAAAAAACCCGAGGCCATAAGACCCCGATCGGGCAGACTCGGTCTCGTAAGACCTACATAAGGCAACAACAATATCTGCAAGACCTCAAGCAAGGCATGAACAATACTTGTACAAAGTAAAAACTGTAAGACCTCAAAGTCATAAAAAATTTGTAAGACCTTACTACAGGCATAAACTCGATCCCGAAGCTTAGGCTATATATCGAACTTGTAATACCCCTAAAAAGGCATACCCTCGATATAGACACCTAAACTACTTCACTCGGGACCAAAATGGCTCCGACCAAGCACAAATGACTACGGTCATACGGCTGTACCAGCCGAACTAACGCGACTCGAGAATGCCTGACCGTCGTTACAAAATCACAGGCCATTACTTCGAATCTACTTCGAAAAGAACCAATTAAACAGGCTACCCTCGGCATAGGCAAAAGAGCTTCGACCATGTCAGCTCCAAATCATAGGCTTCGAGTTACTTAGCCTCCGAGCCAAACCTTCCGAGGTGCTCGAACATCATCATAAAATGACTTGAAATCAAGGTTCTTCCCGAATCGACGATGGGTCAGGCAAAAATTACTTCAAAAGTCCTTAACGAGAGGAAAATAAAGCCAATAAAAGGTCGCTTCGACCAAAGCGTAAGAGCAATTGTCGCCAGCTCACACAAACATGAAAACTTGATGGTCGATTGAGCTCAAGTCGAAACCCGACTCGGAGACCGAACCCAAAATAGTTAACTACATATGCCTCACGGCAAAGCGTAAGAGCCGTTGTCGCCAGCCTAATGAGCCTTAGGTCCACGTACATGAAAGATCGCCTCGATCAAAGGCGTTAGAGCCATTGTCGCCAGCCCACTAAAACATAAAAGCTTGAGGGTCAAATGGGCTCGAGTAGGAATCCGACTCAGGGATCAAGCCAAAAATAGTTGAGCAAAAGCATAAGAGCCCGAACGCCTGCTTATACTAAAGGTCGCATCGACCGAGCGCGTAAGATCCCCTGGGCCAACCTAATGAGCCCCAGGGCCATATCACGAATCTAAGGATTCTCACCGGCGCTAAGACTAATTCACCTGGCCAAATTCGAGACAGAAAGGGGTACAGAAGAAGTAAAGCCACAAGGTTTTCTTTGATACACATACGCGAAAAAACACATTCTCCCTCTACAAACATGCTCTGAAAATGCTACATACAAAATGGAAAAATCTACGCCCTACCCCTGGGAGCTACGGCCTACCTCATCTTCACTCTCCTCGGTGTCGGACAGAAGCGGCCAATCATCACGCTCGTCCGCCCACATTCGCGCCAACTCTTCCGAGAGGACAAAACCCCTAGAGCGAATCTCCTCGAGAATCTTTCTTCGAGACTTGCAACAAGCATATTTTTTTATCCTCTCCTCGCGATCGAGGATCCTCCTCAACTCGGCTTGAGCATCAGTAGCGTCCTTTAAATAAATCACTATCTCCTGATCAGCCTTAGTTCGGCTCAGTGCTGCTCCGATCCAGGCATCAACGATCTCAGCCCTGACCTTCGAAAGCTCGGATTCGAGTTTCACCATCATATCCGCTTGAACCAAAGCATTATCAAGAGCTAAGTAGAGTTGGACCTCGAAGGTAGGAAAATTAGCCAAGGCATCTTTCCCCTATGAAGTCTGAACCTCCGCCCGAGCTCTTAGCTCGTCACAGCCATTCTTGACTCGGTCGGTTTTATCCCGAAGACGTTCCAGGGGCTTCCGTATTTTTCTGCAACTTGGATAGACGAAGTGTTAGCCTTAGAAGCTAAAAGACGGAACACATACGCTAAAAGCAGGTGATGGAAAATTACCTGCTCCATCAAGTAGCTCTCCTAATTCGAGCTCCGGCACGCCTCATATCGCAAGTGTGCCAGCTCAACTTCCTTTTCCTCGCAAAGGAGCCTAAGGGATCTATCCTTATCTAGAGCTTTCAGGAGCCTGGCTCCATGACAGAGCAGCTCAGACCTAAGCCTGACAAAAGCCTGCAGAAGAAAACTCGATAAGGAAAGAAAGAAGCGGGATTCAAAAGGCCTATGTCGAAACTCACCGCGAAGTGAAGCCAGCGCACTTCCTCGAAGACCGAGGGCAAATCTGTTAATCTAGTCCCCTCAGCCCTGGAAGAAGCGACTCTGGTCGAGGCACGGTCGCTCAAAGAAACCACCTTTCCAGAATCAGGAACTATGGGCATGGCAGGCTTAAATGGCATTTCCATCTCGGAGCCCCGACCCCGTTTTGCCTTAATCTGAGCGCCATTGCCCTGCGAATGCATGTCCTGCTTATTATTATCGTTCTTTAGCCGTGGAGCTAGCAACCCCTCCCTCTCTCCAGAGGAGCACGGCCTCGCCTCGGAAGGCTCTCCGATCCTACGGCAGCAAGATTAATAGGCAGAAAGGGAAAATGTCTCTCCAAATGAACAAAGGGTAAGGAAAAAGTAGTACAAACACACACCGTGATGTTTTGCTTCCCATCTGCCCTGAGACGAAGCTCGCCACTTATGCTCCTCGCAAGTCGAGTGGGTCACCAACTCCCGAACCCAACCAGGCAAATCAGGAACGTCGCCCGGCGCCCATGAAACCGCTACAGAAAAGGAAAAAACACGGTTACAAGACTAGCCTTTGCCATAAACTAATTTGAGAAGGCATGGGATGTACTACTTACATTTATAGTTCCATTCCTCAGGGAATGGCATAAGTTCCACAGGGATAACGTCAGTCGTCCGGACCCGAACGAACCGACTCATCCACTCCTGATCTCTATCTTCATCATCGCCAACAACGAAGGGCGTGGTCGGCCGGCACCGCAAGGTTAGCAGGCCTCGGTGGTGAAAGGGCCGATACAGCCTAATGAGATGACTGGGCGTGAATTCAAACCCTGCCTTCTCTGCAAAGAACCTCATCATCAACACTATTCGCCAAAACGACGGGTGTATCTGCGCCAAAGTAACCCGATACTTCAAACAGAAATCTACCACAACCCTATCAAGGGGGCCAAGTGTGAAGGGATACGTATACACATTCAAGAATCCAGCTACACGATCCGCGATGCTCTCATCCAGGGAAAGAATCTGCAAAACCGCTTTCTCCTCCCAGCCACAGCCTTTTCTCACTAACCCAAGGTGTTCTTCTCTTATCTAAGAAGCAATCTTCGAGGAACGCCCTTGCTGGTCTTGAATATCGGAGGCGGAATTCTCCCATCTCTGCCGAATAGACCCCGATTTACTGGTCATGGAGGTGGAAAAATCGAAGAGCTAGAGCAAAAATTTGTGCAACTACGTCAGCACTAAAATAACGAATGGTTCAACACAGAAAGGGAAAGGTAACCGCTTAAAACAGTGGGATCTCCAAAGGGGCTCAAACGACCTTATACAAGGGAAAAGTAGCGATGGCCCGCCTGCCAACAAAGCCAACGGCATCATCGCCAATCCCGAGGTGGTACCCGACGTCGAGGATCTCTGCCTAAAAGAAGTTAGGCTCTAAGAAGCCTATGGCATCATCACCAATCCTGAGGTGGTACCCAACCTCGAGGACCTCCATCAAATAAAAGTTAGGCTCCTGGTAGCCGACGACATTATTGCCAATCCTAAGGTGGTACCCGACCTCGAGGACCTCCATCAAAGAAAATTTAGGCTCCTAGTAGCCTACGACATTATCGCCAATCCTGAGGTGGTACCCAACCTCGAGGATCTCCGCCTAAAAGAAGTTAGGCTCTAAGAAGCCAATGGCATCATCGCTAGTCCCGAGGTGGTACCCGACCTCGAGGATCTCTATCAAAGAAAGGAGTTAGGCTCTAGGAAGCCAATGACGTCGTAACAAGCCTCAAAGTGGTACCCGACCTCGGGGTCTTTCGCCAAAAGGGAATCAGGCCCCAAGGAAATAAGCATTCAAACTCCACCCGTATGGGCTTGGCCCTGAGGTATCGTCTGAGCTCGGACAAGCCCTCCTCCAGGGTCTGTCTACAGTGCCTTAAGGCTACTACTCTAAGTTCAAAGCAGATTTCCAAGTGGTCCGGATTTGTGTGAACCTCCACCCGGGGACTACCCTCGAAAGTTCAAAGGCAGTCCCTGTCCACGGACTTCCGAGCTAATTCCCCCTCAAAGATTACCGCAGGGTCTAAGTAATAAGTCACGGTTCCAAGGCTCGAGGTATATTTTCATATAGCTCAAAGTAAGGGTCCCGATGACCCGAGTTTATCGGATCAATTCCAACTTGTTTCGAGGAACAATAGAGGGTTCCGAAGGGTGCCGTTTTAATCGGCCAAAGGCCAAAAAACATACTTGCATATGGGTTCGATATAAGCATTAACCAACAGAGTCATGCATTTAGAATCTCCATAAACACAAATGAAAGGAAAAAATAGCACGCACCAAAGACAGAATCAAATAAACATTTTTGTATTCGTGAACATTCGGTTACAAAAGCCCACAAGGGGTCCTTACATATGATTACAAAAGCCTACAAGGGGTCCTTACACAGAAACAAAGAAGTGAAAGGGTATACATATAGTAAAAGCCTAAGAGCCTAGTTTACTCTCAAAGGTGCGACCTCGGCAACAGCATCTTCGGGTATCATCTCCCCGAGCGCACGCCCTCAAAGACAATATCTTCCAAGCACCGTCCCCTCGGGAATCTTATCTCGATCCCCCAGAATGACATCTTCAAAAAGGAAGATAAAGAAGGGGAAGGTGATGGAGAAGAGCAAAGTGACGAAGGAGAAGCCGAAAGGAGCGAAGAAGTAGCTGGGTGTAAAATCTGGCTAGGATGAACTTCGCCAGCACTATTATTGTAAAGACACTTCTTGGGACGTTGCCCCAACGCCAGACACAACAGTTAGTAGATCGTATCGCCACACCCCAAGGAAATCAAAGAGGGTGTAGCACACCGGGCCGGGGCAGGAGGGTGAGCAGCGGAGTATAGTCCGAGCACCCTCATGAGCAGCGGAGTATAGTCTGAGCACCCTCATAAGCAGCGGAGTGTAGTCCAAGAACCCTCATGAGTAGCGGTGTATAGTCCAAACATATTCCCCAGATGGAAGAAATCGGCCTCCCTGTCTCATCATATCGGAAAAACAACAACAACAATGAAACAGCAAAACCTCGCTCGACTGAGGGAAATCCAGGAGGTAGGCCTTGGCACGACCAATAGAAGCACCGCCATACGATCATGAGGCTGTAGGCCTCAAACATGACGAACGACAGTGAATAAAGATGGAATGAAGAGAAGATAGGTTAAATATGGGAAGCCATTTGGATGGAAGGTTAATCCTAGAAAGCTCCCATTTATAGGAAGGGCGATAGCGTAACCGACGCACCATTATTGTCTTTGAAAGGTGTAACGGCAGGCGCAATCAATGCGTTATTGAAAACCGAATCGACAGTGCATTGAATGACACTGAAAAGACAAGTCCATGGGGATGCCCCAATTATCGTGACAATTGACGTCATAAGTATGATGAATGCGACGTCATCACAGGTGTCACACCTCCTTTTACACACCCGAAGGAGTATATAGGGAGTTTTTCCAATTAAAGGACAATCGAAACGGAATTATATTATTAGAAGATTGAGAGTCGCCACTTGGGAGATTTATGGTGTCCTAAGTCACCAATTTCAAATCCCGAATCGAGGAAAAAGGTTGACTCTGTATTACAGTCCGCGAACCAGAAATTCGGGTAAGGAATTCTGTTAACCCGGGAGAAAGTGTTAGGCATTCCCGAGCTCCGTGGTTCTAGCACGGTCGCTCAACTGTTATAATTGGCCTATTATCTGATTTTAGTACATGTTTTAGCCTATGTGCATTTTAACTTTATAACCGCTTTTATTCAATTATATCTTTTTTAGGAAGATTTCAACGTTATTTAAAACATGTCTTGAACCACGTCACATAAATGCACCCGCGGTCCACGACACATTTTATCTAACGTTGTTGAGATTCGAATTTGGGTCACATAAATGCGCACCCGAGTTTAAGGAAGTCAATTTAAATTACGCGCCTAAAGCAACTGCGCACTTTCGAATTAATAACAAAGTTTGCAAGGGCCATGGAAAATTCGCTAAATGGAACACCTCGATTCTAATTTCAAAGGATTGTACTGAACTAAAGCAGACTACGGATATTCATAATAATTAAAACAATTCTAGATACAAAGATCAAAACAGTACTAATTTTTGTTCCCACAAACTTACTTAATAAACTTACCTATCTTTAAATATAACTTCAGATTACAAACCAAGCAAAGAAGTTATATCTTTTGTACCTATTTTCCTTTATTGTCCATTTGAGAAAATTAATGCAAACAAACAACGCGAATATGGGCTATATTCATTCTGAATAAATCAGTGAGTTCATCCTTAATCAAGATACTGAACTGAGAACTCATTAAAATGAGCAAATCCACACTTAAATTACTTATCAGAAATTATATAGATACAAACACCAAAACAGTTAATATGCAGCACTTCCACAGCTTATATTGAAGAAATGCACCAGGAATTTCAAGTCATACTAGCACCATTATTTCACAAAACAGGCGTTAGAGCAATTCAAAATTAAATCAAGTTGGCATGTGATATTGGACTACATCTCGAACACATGAAATGGAGATGATTACCGCAAATTCGTGGTATTATAACACCCAATCAACAATTACATGATCTGAATCGAGTTCGTACCTCAACAACAATGTGTAGATTCCCGAAAAAAGCTAAATAGAACCGGAACAGGTGAATCAACAGAACAGGGACACTAAAATAACACTGGATAGCAGTTCTATAGCTCGAATAGCACTCGGATTCCCGGAAGTTATGAACCGGCGAAACAGAATCAGAAAATAGTCTTGAAATCCCTCTTTTGCTTCTGTTTTTGTTTAGGTTTTTGGAACCCTTTTTTGAATCTTTTTTGATTTTAAATTCCAAACTTATCTCTGCTAGTGTCCGTGTGTGATGGTGAGAAGACGAGTAGAGGAAGGTGAGATTAGGGAATTTTTGGGATGATGAAGGATTGTGAGATCTGTTTTTTGGAGATGGGGGTCGCTGGAAGGGTGTAAGCTTTTTTAGAAATCAAGATGAAGAAGAAGACCCCCTGTAGATGCGCCGTTCTTTTTTGTAGTCTAGGTGTAGGGATTGAAAATTTTTTGGGTAGGGTTTCCATAATTGGGTATTTTATATGGAGGTGGGAAGGGATGATGGTCATTGGATTAGAAGAAAAATAGATGGCTAGGATTAAATCTTGCACTTAAATAGGCTAATGGGTTGGGAAGAATGGGCTAAGGGTAATTGGGTTGGACCATGTCTTTTTGTGTCTCAATTTTGGGCTAAGAAGAATCCAAAAATTATTATTCAAAACCATAGCTAAATTCCTTTAATATAAGATAACTATACTACATGATGCAAACACAAATTCTAATTAATTAAACTAAACTATATTAAAACATGAAACTATTATACATATATTTTTTTTTATTTTCTAAGATTATATAAAGGTAAAAATAAGGTATTATTTTTTGCATATTTTTTACTTTACGAAAGGTGCATAAAATAAACTATTTTTTTTTTTGTAATTTTCATTTCTTGTATTAAAATAACGTAAAAGAGTAAAAATTAGTTGAAATAGTTATATTAGGCCTAGATTAAATATTTACATGCTAAAATATAAAAAATATTGGGGAGGGTCAAAAATCACATGTCTACAACAGGAAGTTCGAAGAATCGGATGTCAAGATCATTCTTATCGTTCCTCTCTAAGAAACGCGGGGACTATCTGTATATGGCAAAATCGGAGGGTCCAATTTCTTGTCACTAAGGCACTCAAAAGATTATCTCGAAGGCTCGAGGCCGCGGAACTGGTTCGAAGGCTCGAGACCACGGCCGAGTATCTCTCCTCGAGGGTCGATGATACTCGACCCCATGGTAACATTGATCATGATAGTGATAGAAGTGGAAGGTTCCCAAGAAACGCAGCTAGGGCTGACACGGCCTGGCGGGCTACTCTGAACCCAAATCAGGGCATCAGTCAGCCGTCCCATCGCCATATCTATGTAACTAATGTATTTTGTACTATACGGGGATTTTTCTCCTATATAAAGGGGATCCCTGTCATTATGTAAAGCTCTGTTGCTCCAAGTACTCCACACGAAATATAGAAGAACATTCTCCTTTCTCACTAACATATTCTCTTGATATTATTGCTCTCATTTATTCATACTTGTTCTCCATTTATTGCTTATCATTGGCTATAAAGAGCCTTCACTAACCATTTTATAATTGTTAGCCCTTCCCAGATTACCCTTAATAGCTCGAGTTCGAGCCCTGGAATCGACCTCGAGGCCCCGTATCAATCTGCCCAAGGCCCCGATTGGCTAGCTCATCAGTTTGATTATAGCTTTCTCCTTAACTTTATTTTGTCTCTAAGCCCCACATATCTAGCATCAATTTCATAACAACTAGCATAAAAATAGATCACGTATTCTTAGAGTCACATCAACAAATTTAATTGTTATTACCATTTTCACGGTAAACAAAGAAGAAGGAAAGTTTTAACGTTTGATGTGAGGAGATTTGACAATGATGGATGCATTTAAGATTGATGAGGGACCGGTTGGCGCCAGTTTTGGGAGTTGGGTCGATTTCTAACGGGTGAGACGTTTGGGTTCAAGAGATGCAAAGAAAAGAAACTGACACGCTCATGACGTGGAACTTGTTTTAACCTTTCAAAATGGTGCATGAGAGAACAGGGAAACTACTAACCTGTGTCAGGAGAACCGGGTTCCCTGACTAATCTTGCATTTGTAAGCTTTGCCCTTTTTACCAGTGCGTACTGCATCAACTGCCTATTTGCTCTATAATCATCATGTGTGTCTACCTGTAAAGGTATAGAGGTCAGTTAAACTTTGCAAGAAAACACTTTTTAGCTAATTTTACCTGAACATTTCTTTCATAGCCAATCATTTAGAGACCCGGTTCTCAATTGGATTTTATCAACCCCAGTGCCAGGTGATTTTGCTAAAAATGTTCTGTGCTTAGGGATTTGGTAAATATATCTGCAATTTGATCTTCTGTACTGCAGAATTTCATGCATATAAGCCCTTTTTCAACATTATCTCTAAGAAAATTATGACGTATATCAATGTGCTTGGTCTTCTTTTGTTGAACTGTATTAATTGCCATGTTGAGTGCACTTGTATTATCACATAAGAGAGGAACACAATCTGAGAACACTCAAAAGTCTTCCAGTTGCTGCTTGATCCACAGTAATTGAGCACAACAAGAAGCAATTGCTGCATATTCTACTTCTGCAGTTGAGAGTGCCACTGAGTTCTACTTCCTTGTACCCCATGAGATTAGGCAAGAACCCAGGAAATGTGCCATTCCAGACGTGATTTTCCTGTCCACCAGATATCCTACATAATCAGCGTCAGCATACCCAATAAGATCAAAACTGTCACCTGAGGGATAGTAGAGAACCAGGTCCTGCGTTCCTTTGAGATATCTCAACATTCTCTTGGCAGTCTTCAGATGAGATTCCTTTGGATTGGATTGAAACCTTGCACAAAGACCCATGCTGAAAATAATGTCTAGTCTCCTTGCAGTGAGATACAAGAGTGAACCCTATGATCCCTCTATACATGGTCTGATTTACAGGGGAACCAGGTTCATCCATGTCTAGACAAGTGGATGTGGCAATAGGAATGTCAATGACTTTTGATGCTTCCATGTCAAACCTTTTCAGCAGTTCCTTCATGTACTTCTGCTGACTTATCAATGTTCCCTTCTGAGATTGCTTCACTTGAAGTCCTAGGAAGAAATTTATTTCTCCCAAAATACTCATCTCGAACTCACTCCCCATGAGTTTTTCAAATTCTTCACAAAGAGAGTCAGTTGTGGCTCCAAAAATGATATCATCAACCTATACCTGAATAATGAGCAGGTTACTCCCTCGTTTCTTTAGAAAACGAGTGTTGTCAATTTTCCCTCTTGTAAAGCCATTTTCTAGAAGGAATTTTGACAACCTTTCATACCAAGCCTAGGTAGCCTGCTATAGCCCATATAATGCCTTGTCCAATTTGAAAACATGTTCAGGATGCTCGTGACACTCAAATCCAGGAGGCTGCTTGACATAAACTTCTTCTTTTATGTAGCCATTTACAAATGCACTTTTGAAATCCATTTGGAACAATGTTAACTCCATATGAGATGCAAAGGCAATAAGAATTCTAATAGCTTCCATTCGAGCAACTTGAGCAAATGTTTCATCATAATCAACCCCTTCCTCCTGATTGTAGCCTTGAACTACAAGCCTTGCTTTGTTTCTTGTTGTATTTCCAAACTCATCAAGTTTGTTCCTGAATACCCACCTGGTTCCTATGATAGTTCGATCTACAAGTCGATGAACCAGGTGTCATATCTTGTTTCTTTCAAATTGATGCAGCTCCTCTTGCATGGCTGTGATCCAGTCTGCATCTTTCAATGATTTTTTGATATTTTTGGGCTCTATTTGGGAAAGAAAGGCTGAAAAGGCAAGTGAGTTTCTTGCTTTTGATTTGGTTTGAACTCTTGAGTGAAGAGGGATGATTATGTAGTCAAGAGGATATGAGCTTTTGTGCTTCCATTTGGTACTTGAATCTCATTAGTAGAGGACCCAGGTATGTCTGACTGAGGTTCTTGGGTGCTTCTTACTTTATCAAGTGGAGTCCTTGGACTACATCAACAACTCTATTTTCACCTTCAGTTTGTGTGATCATGGGACCAGGTTCCTCTCCAATAGATGGAGGTGCATTTGCATCATCTTCACTGGATTCCTTTACATGACTCATCATGTCTGATTTTCCATTAGCCATGTCAATAATTTCTCCTGGAACAGATAAGGGTTCTCCATCTTGATCAACATGTCTGTCCTTCTCACAGGAGAGGTGAGATTCATCAAAGATCACATGTATACTTTCCTCAACACATTGAGTTCTTTTGTTGTACACTTTGTAAGCTTTGCTTTTGAGATGTGTATCCTAGAAAGATTCATTCATCACTTCTGTCATTGAATTTTCCAAGAGCTTCCTTTCCATTATTGAGAACAGAGCATTTATACCCAAAAGTCCTTAGATGTGTCAGCTTGGGCTTCCTTCCATTCAGCAACACATATGGAGTTTTGTTCAGAAGGGACCTGATCATGCACCTGTTCACCAAGTAGCAAGCAGTGTTAACAGCTTCTGCCCAAAAATTCTTTGCAATCTCACTATCAATCAACATTGTCCTTGCCATGTCTTCAAGAGTTCTATTCTTCCTTTCCACAACACCATTTTGTTAAGGTGTTCTTGGAGTTGAGAAATTGTCAATGATACTATTTTCAGTGCAGAACTCATCAAATATGGCATTGTCAAACTCTGTCCCGTGATCAGACCTGATGTAGGCTACCTTATTACCCATCTTCACTTGGATCTTTTTGACAAAAACAACGAACACTTCAAAAGATTCATCTTTGGTTCTAAGAAATAAGGTCCATGTGAATTTGGAGTAGTCATCAACTATCACAAAGATGTACTTCTTTCCTCCTCTACTTGGTACCCTCATAGGTCTACATAGATCCATGTGCAGAAGATCAAGTGGACTTGAGGTACTGAATTCCTTTTTAGGCTTGAATGAGGATTTGACTTGCTTGCCTTGTACTCATGCATCGCACACTTTGTGACCCTTGAAGCTTGACTTGGGCAGAGCACGAACTAGGTCCTTCCTGACCAATTTGTTCAGCAACGTGAAGCTTGCATGACCCAGCCTCATATGCCATAGTTCAGCATCATCATCAATGATACTTAGACAGCTGAGATCACCATTTTGCAGAGACTCAAAATCAACAACATAGATTTTTTTGTATCATTTTGCTTCTAGAACCACCTCACCAGTCACTAGGTTTTTGACTGTACATATTTTTGACACAAATTCTACCTTGTTTCCCTTGTCACAAATCTGGGAAACACTTAGCAAGATGTACATCAACCCACTCACGTAGTACACATTTTCGATTGAGTGTGAGAGAGACTTCCCAATCCTTCCAACTCCCAGAATGTATCATTTCTTTCCATTTCCAAAGGATACACTCCCTCCTTGCAGGGCCTTAAGTGAAAGGAAATTATTTGTACTTCCATTCATATGCTTTGAGCAGCCACTATCCATGTACCATTGTACGCTGCTTCCTTTCACTGTTCCCTGCACAAGAAAATCAAGAGTTAGACATAGGAACCCAAACTAGTTTGGGTCCCTTGTAATAAGGGGGGATGAATGAGGGATCATCCGGTCCATGCTGGCATCATGAATTTTTTATATGAGGGACCAGGTTTTCTACCAGTAGTTACTTTCTCAGCAAAACAAATTTTCCTGCCGAGACTGAAATCTGGCCTTACAGTTTTTTTAAGTGTCCATTGTTACCGCAATGAGTGAAAAGCCAATTTTTAGGTACAATAACGTACTTGCTATGAGGGTTGTAAGAAATATCTCCCCTTTGGAACGCAATCCCCTTCATGTATCCCCCATTGTTGGTGTACATGGCAGTGATAGCATCAGAGGACCAGGTCCATTTGAGTGACTTTTCAAGATCACTCTTCACTCTGCCTAGTTCTTCCTGAAGTTCTTTGTTTTTTTCAAGCTCAGCACACATACTAGCCTTCAATGAATTTAACACACTTTCAAGCTTAATGTATGCCTCGCTTGCAACTTCCTTTCCCTTTTGAGAATTTTCAAGCCTACTGTCCATTTTAAGTTCACCAATTGTTTCATTCGAGTCCACTACCACCACTAATAGGTCATCTCTCTCATGCTCGAGGCTAGTAACTCTCTCAAACTTCTTTTTCCTTTCTTACACACTCAATGGTCTATTTTAAGTCTACCACAACGACCATTATATCATCTCTTTCATGTTATATATTTGCAAATTTATTCATCTAAGGCATCTTTCTCTTTCTTCAGGTTCTCAATTGTTTCCTTTAAATCAACTTCAACGACTACTAGGTCATCTCTGGTCTGTTCTACTTATTTTAACTCCACAGTTAAGGCATCCTTATTATTTATAAGATTGTGATAAGCATCAATTAACACATTTGCCAATAACATGAGTTTTTTAGGAGAATAAGATTTCAGATTTCTCTGAACATCCAAAAAATTTACCTCATCATCGTCGTCATCTTCATCATCATCAGACTGAGCCATCAAGGAAAAGATTGAATCATACTCAGTTGCTTCACTATCCACGACCATCATTGAACTATCACCATGATTATTTTCTTCTTCAGATCCGCTGGAAGAGTCTCCCCATGCAGCAAGAGCTTGCTTTATAACATTGTCAGCGACATTCTTTCTCTTGAAGGAATTATCAGGAACCGAGTTCCTCTTGGCTGCTTTGTCAATTTTTTTTTGTATTGATCTTGCTTTAGGAAAGGGAAATCCTTGATGAAGTGCTCTGGTTTGCCACATTTATGACAGAGGTCATAATTTTTTGGCTTGCTAGAACTTCCCTTTTTGGAAGGCCTCCATTCCTGGGAACCATCTTCTGGAATCTTCTTGTCAAGTAAACCATATCACCATCGTCACCACTTGAATCATTGTTGTTTGTCTTGAGGACCAGGTTCTTCTCCCTTTTGGGCTCTCTTCTTTCATTGTCCTTCTTCTTCTTCATTTCATATGTTTTCAGATTTGACAAGCTCATCAATGGTTAGCTCCTGCAAGTCCTTCGCCTTTGTAATAGCGTTCACTTTGCTTTTCCAAGAACTGGGCAGCACACTAAGGATTTTTCTGACAAGCTTGTTTCTTAGAATAATTTCACCAAGAGAGTGAAGCTCATTAATGATAGAGGTGAACCGAGTATGCATATCTTGGATGGATTCATCATCTTTCATCCTGAAGAGCTCGTATTTAATTGTGCGCATGTCGATCTTGGATTGCTTAACCTTTGTTGTTCCTTCGTGAGCTGTCTGAAAGGTTTCCCAAATTTCCTTGGCTGACTGACATGCTGATATCATATTATTTTTGTCGAGACCAATGCCATAAACAAGAATTTTCTTTGCACAAAAATTCTTTTCTACTACCTTTCGATCAGCGTCATTGAATTCTTTCCTCGTCTTGGGAATGGCTACAGCTGGGTTGCCAAGATTCTTGGTAGGAATAAATGGTCCATCACAGATAACATCTCATATCTCTGAATCTTCAGCCATGATGAAGTCGTGCATTCTAGTCTTCCACCATCCATAATATCTTAGTGGTCTGTAAGTAGACTGGCCTTCTTCGAAGTTTGGCAGAGCAGCAATGAGGATCCTTTCTAGGTGTAAGTCTGATAGAAAGAACCTGCTCTGATACTAATTGATAGAATTTAAGGGTCCACCAAACTCTATTAAGAACCATGTTCTCTATCAGTTTCAATAGAACACACGCATACTGCAGTAAGTAAATGACAAGAGGAATTTTACGTGAAAAATTCCCAGCTCAACGAGATTAAAAACCACGACATACCCTTGTAGGATTTTAACTTCACAACCGAGCAACTTTCAGATTATAACCTATACAACCTACGAATTAACCTCTTAATCCTTACTAACTTGTAATACTCGATTATAAGCAACTTTGTAATAACTCTAGCCAAGACTCAAACACAAGGGTTTAAGATTTACAAAGGGTTTCCTACATAATACTTCTAAACAAGCTAAGTACGAATTTCAATTGAAGAACTATTACAAAGTTACAACTCAACTAAGGACATACAATAATTTGATGTAGGGAACTGGTCCGTAGTAGTGTTGTTCTTTGTTCTTGATGTACTTGAGAATTGTTTGCTTGATGATCAATGGCCGTGAGAGTTCTTGAGTAAATTCTCTAAGTGTTCAAGTGATTTGTTTTACCTTCCTTGATGTTAATAATACATTTGTTACATCACTTGGGAATGATGTAAGCAAGGTAGGTAAAAGACACTCCCCATAAAGTTGACTGCTGCACTATTTCTGCATTGTAGCGTGTGCAGGCAGCAACCTTACAGCTGGGGCAGTTGACATGTGCAGTTTCCTCGTGAAACGGTAGCTATCTGTTCCCTCTGTTGTTCCTCTGACTCTGAAGAGTTGAACCTTATCCCAAGCTGGAACCTTTTGATCTTAAGGTCTTGAGAATACGTAACAGGTTCCTTATCTGGTTCTTGATAGTAAGTTTGTTAGATTATCAAAACATAAAAGAAGGTACTTGTAACCTATCAACTAGGAATACACTGATATGAAATTCCATTAGCATGACCACTAAAATACTGTTGCCGAGGGAATAAAAATGGTGGAAAGTACTTTTGAATTCTTCGTTACGGCGTTCTCGTTTCACATTGAACCAACACAATCAAGAGGAATATCGAACCCACATTGTCCACACCTATAACTCCATTAGGAAACAGAGGTGACTGGGGCCGGTAAACCTTTGCTTTAGGCCCCAATAATATAATGTAAATATATAACTAATATCTTACTAAAATGAATTAACTTTTATTATTATTATTATTATTATTATTATTATTATTATTATTATTATTATTATTATTGTTGTTATTATTATTATTATTACTATTATTATTATTATTATTATTAGGCAGAATAGCCTAATAGACACTTGTAATTGTTCTCATTTGTCATCCCGGTCCCTATAATTAATAAAGTTTCATCCAGGCACTTACACTTATTTAATATCAATATTTTAAACCCTTCTGACGCTGCGCGTCTCTCAATCGCATGGTGCTAGAATCCACGTCAGATAAAGATATGCCACTTCAGCATTTTTAAAAAAGAATTACATGAAAAAAACTTTTTATCTTTCCTCCCTCTTTTTTTAAACCTTTTCTTTATTTTTCTTTCTTCTCCACCATCATCCTCTCCTTATTGTACTGTCTGAATCTAGCCACCAGATAACACCATGAACAGTACTCTCCCATTCCCAATTCCTCCATAAGAACTCTTATCCCACCTCTACCTAAATACCTTATCTCCAGCATGTTCTTTTCTCTCTAAAATACAGTTGGCCAACCATAGTAGCAACCCAATTCCGTTATTCTTCTCGCCATTTTCGTCTTATCTTCATTCCTTCACTCATTCACGATTTCACTAGCTTTAAATCCCGTTCCTTCCCCTGTTAAGAGTTTGCTTTCCAGAAAAGGGTCCCTATATAACAACAACCATACAAGAGTAATAAAAATTAAAAGTTTCTATCACTTAAATTACACTATTTTTTNTCACAAAGCAAACAAATAATGGAAAACAGATAATTAACTAGACCATATAAAGAAAAATTAGATCTATGAATTTAAAAAGAAGAAAAGAAGAAAAGGGGCAGGGGTGGGGAAGAACAGGAAGGGGAAATAAAGAAAAAGAAAAGAAATGGGGCAAGGGATAGGGAAAAACGAGAATGGGAGGGGGGGAAGAGAAAAAGAATTGGGACTAGGTCTGGGGAAGAACGAGAAAGGAAGGGGATAAAGAGAAAAAGAACAAGGGAAATGGTGGGTCTCGGTGAAAACTAGAAAGAAACATACTACTATGTTTTTGTTTTTTATTTCTTTTGTCTTCTTCTTTTTTTTTAATCATTTTTTAATATAAATTTTTACATTCACGCTCGTTATACGCGTGAAGTATACACATTTTGTACAACTCAGTCATCAAGTTGCCACATATGCTCGGTCAATGGTCAGAGGGGTTTAAAATATTGATTTTGAACAAGTTAAAGTGTCTGGATGAAAAAAAGTGAAGTAAGAGGACCGGCATGACAAAATGGCACAAGTATAGGTGTCATTTAGGCCATTCTGCCTTATTATTATTATTATAATATGTGAAGTTATAGGTTAGTATCTTTTAAGACTATTATCCTATAAACAAAAAAATATATAAATTTCCTATATATTTGTATTCAATTAGAAAGTTTAAGTCCTCTTATTAAATTTGGCTTTAGGCCACTAGTTTTATTGAGTTCCTCTTGTGTGCAAGCGACGAAGCGTTACATGTTCCTTTTCAAACAACACCGATTTCAGCTGGTTCATACGGGCCCAAAAGCCATAAATGATGCTGCTATACTATTGATAATCATCATCAAAATGGCTGAGTAATTATACAGCACTACTAAGTTGTGATCCACATGATAGAGTTTGTGGGTTACACTTATCCTATGTTTTTACACTTATACTCTCTATGACACAATTTATATGATCCAGTTCAAATTCGAGAATTAAATGAATTTTTCTTTGACCAATTAATTACCTGATGTAGGGCATGACCTGGTGTTTAAGCTAACTGCGTATAGAAAGGGTGGACATCAAAATCGTAAAGCTTACACCTATAGAAAATGCCTTCACCAAGAACGCAACAAACATCGCAAAAGTGGCTGTCGAGTTGGTGATTGGCTTGTGGCTTGCGAGTCATGTAGAAACTGAGAATTTTCCTTTTGTATTGAATGAATAATCTGCTGTACAGAGATGATGTATAAATACAAGGAAGAAAAGAATCTAGGGTAAAAGCAGAAAAGCCAAGTGGCATTCTATTACTGACTACTCTATAACTAATTTTATTCTCTATAACTGAATAGAAGATAAATATAAAATATAAATAATTACAAATATAAATGTAATGTATTCTGATCTTCTAGAAGAGTTGGCCTTCCAGTTGCTTCCAGCGATGGTCTAGAAATGAGCCCAATAGAAATGGCCCGGTAAATATAAGGCCCAAGTCCAAGTCTTCTTTACAGATCAAAGCATAAGACATATTAACATATTTCGGACAAACCATAGCTAACCTTAGAAACATCAAACTACTTATTCGTCTTCTCTAACTTTCTCAGAAATTAGGGTAACACCAACACCCCCCCCCCCCCTCAAGTTGGAGGGGGAGGTACGAACACCCAACTTTCTAATAGATTCCGATGAAGAGGACCGGTGAGAGGTTTAGTGAAGAGATCTGCAAGCTGAGAATCAGATCTAACAAAAGAAAGAGAGATAAGCTCAGCAAGAAATTGCTGTCGCATAAAGTGATAGTCAATTTCGACATGCTTGGTGCGTTCATGGAACACAGGGTTCTTCGCGATATGAAGTGTGGCTTGACTATCAGAATGAAGAGGAACAGGTAAAGAAACAGGGATTAACAGATCTTCAAAGAGGCGAACCAACCAAGTGAGTTCAGCTACTACCCGTCTCATGGAACGGTATTCTGCCTCAGCAGAACTAAGAGAGATGGAAGTTTGTTTCTTGGACTTCCAAGAAATAGGAGAAGAGCCCAGGGAGATGTAAAAACCACTGACTGACCGGCGGGATTCAGGAGAAGTGCCCCAATCAGAGTCATAAAAAGCGAGGAGCTGGAATGAAGGTGAGGCAGACATAAAAAGACCAAGGCCTGGGTCTTTTCAAAGATAACGGAGTACTCGATAAGCAGCATCAAGATGTGGTTGGTGTGGGTCTTGCATGTATTGACTGAGGTGTTGGACGGTGAAAGACAGGTCAAGCCTGGTGTGGGTAAGATAATTAAGCTTACCCGGAAGATGAAGATATAAGGTCGTATCCTTCACAGGATCCCCTATTTTGGCGAGCAATTTGATAGAAGAATCAAGAGGTAAGGAGGCAGGAGACAAATGCAAAGATGCAAATTCGTGCAAAAGATCCAGAGTAAACTTTCTCTGGGATAGAATCAATCCTTGAGGTTCTCGAATGACCTCCATGCCAAGAAAAAAATGTAAGAAACCAAGATCGTTAATTTTGAATTCTTGATTGAGAAACTCTTTTAAAGCATGTAGTTCAGCATCATCATTCCCTGTTAATAGAATGTCATCTACATATACCGCAACAATAGAGATAGAGGAACCTGTCTTTTTGAAGAATAATGAATAGTCATTCAAAGAGTGAGTGAAACCTTTAAAACTTAGGGCTGTAGTAAGCTTGGCATACCACTGACGAGAAGCTTGTCGAAGTCCATATAGAGATTTCTTTAATTTGCATACATGATTAGGAGAAGGTGGTGTGATACCAACTGGAAATTTCATGTAGACTTCTTCATTTAAATCCCCATGTAAAAAAGTCATTATTGACGTCTAATTGATAGAGTCCCCATCCTTTTTTAACAGCTGTAGCAAGTATGCACCTTATTGTGGTCATCTTGACCACATGGGAATATGTTTCATTAAAATCAATACCTTCTCTCTAAATTTCTCCCCTTACGACCAACCTGGCCTTTAGTCTTTCCATAGAACCATCAGAATGTTGTTTAATTTTGTAAACTCACTTACATGGCAAAGCCTTCTTCCCTGGTGGTAACTCTATCACATCCCATGTCTTATTGGGCTCATGAGCCTCAATCTCCTTTGCCATAGCATCCTGCCACCCTAGATGGTGTGCTGCCTGTGTAAAACTAATAGGTTCATGAAGATTAGAAAGAGAGTTGAGCATATGTTGGTTGGTAGAAGAGAGTCCACTAAAGGAAACAAAATGAGGTGTCACAGGAGTGAGGAAACAGGAACTGCTCACATTTGTGAGATATAGGGCATTGCAAATGTAATCCTTGAGATAGGCAGGAGGGTTGTGTGGCCTGGAAGACTTTCTGATGAGATCTTCTAAGTGAGGTTCAGCTCCAGAAGAAGGAAACATAGGAATAGGACTATGTGATGGAGATGAAGTTTCTGAGGTATAGTTAGAGGTAAGGTGTGTTGTAGGAAGAGGAGATCGGGTAGGTTAGGCAGTAGGAAGACTAGAGACTGGTGAAGTGAATGGTGTGTTGGAGGCATGAGAAGAGGGAGCAACTGGTGTAAGTTCTGAAACAGGGACATGAGTAGGATGGAGATTAGCAGTAGGCAAAGTAGGATTAGAGGAAAGACTGGAAGTAATTGTAGCAAAAGGGAAAAATTCCTCATGAAACACAACATCCCTTGAGATGAAAGTTCTCATAGTTTTGAGACTAAGCAATTTATAACCTTTCTTACCATGTGGATACCCTAAGAAGACACAAGCTACAGCCCTAGGTGCAAACTTGGTTCTGTGATATGGAGGAGTAGAAGCAAAACATAAACAACCAAAACACCTTAACATGGAGTAGTTTGGCTTGGTTTTGAAAAGTATCTCATAAGGTGTTTTAGATTGTAAAATTCTTGAAGGAAATCTATTGATTAAATAGGTAGCAGTGAGTAGACAATACCCCCAATATGCTATGGGTAAGTGTGACTGGTATAACAAAGCTCTAGAATTTTCTAACAAATGTTTATGTTCTCTCTACAACTCCATTTTGTTGTGGAGTATGTACACAAGTGGTTTGGTGTATAATTCCTTGGGATTGAAAAAATTCTGATTGTATTTTGCCACTGCCTAACTCAAGAGCATTGTCTGTTCTAACGATTTGTACCTTTGTTTGAAATTGCCTTTCTACCATAACTAAGTAGGACTTGAGAACTGTAAATGCATTGGATTTGGTACTTAATAAGTAAGTCCAAGTACCTCTAGTAAAATCATCCACAATGGTGAGGAAATAGGTAAAACCATCATAAGTAGGGGTACTATAAGGTCCCCGGGTATCCACATGTATCATATCAAAAGCATTCTTGGTTGATATAGAACTTGTGGGAGAAAGGAAGCTTAGATTGTCTTGCCATAGGACAAATAACACAAAGACTAGAAAAACTAGAACAAGAAGGAATATAATCTGATGAGATTTTCTTCATATTACTCAAAGGTAAATGGCCTAATCTATAGTGCCATAACTTTTGTTTTACATTAGGATCAGAAAAGACAAAACAAGAATTAAAAACAACATTGGAATGTGCATTCCTTTTGGAAACAGAAAAACTACTAGACTTAGAGAGATTCCTAGAGGCGGCAACTGAATGACTAGTTCTGAGAATGTAAAGCCCTCCCTCTTCTTTACCAATCTCCATAGAGCTCTTCAGTGAAGGGCCCTGCAACAGAATACAAGAATAAGGAGTGAATAAGACATACTTCTTGAGTTGTTTGCACAATTTATGTACAGATAAGAGGTTATATCTGAAAGATGGTATATACAAAACATCATGTAAAACCATATTAGGAAATAAAGATACTGAACCTGTGTGTGTCGCCTTAACTCTATAGGAATTTGGAAGCTTAACCATAAGGGGTTTAGGTAAGGCTTTATAGTGAATAAAGTATTCTTTGTTGAAACACATATGCTCTGTTGCTCCACTATCTAATATCCATGAATTGCTATTAATTTGAATGAAACGGGCATAAGAATCAAAGAATTTTGTCATACCAGCACAGCTCACATTGGCTGAAGGTTCAGAGGTGCTTGCACTCTATTGTCCCAACTTCACCTGCTGAAGAAGCTGCAGCAATTCTGCCACATTTTCTGGGGTAAGAGGTTGAACATTTTCTGTAGTATTACCTGTTTGCACACTTTCTTCATTTGAGCTGAAAACATTACTTGCTTGCATCTGTCCTTTTCCTTGAAACTTTCTCTGATTTGTAAACTTAAAATCAGTTGGGAAACCATGAATTCTGTAGCACTGATCAATGGTATGGCCTGGCTTTTTACAGTAGGCACAAATACCAGTAGCCTTTTTAGAGTTGAGGAATCCCTTCTGACCTTTGTTATCATTGAGCCTTTTGAAGTTTGTCGCCTAATTGTTATGTGTTGCCTGATTGTTAGCAAAAAAAGAAGCTGATTCCCCAGGATAAGCTGGTGTAGCATGGATTTATCTTTGTTTTTCATCTTGAATGACCAGAGAATAAGCTTGTTCTATAGAGGGTAAAGGGGAAGATAGGAGTATGTTGCTCCTTACCCCCAATGAAGGTGTCATTTAGACCCATTAGGAATAGCAGAAGTATTTGATCTTGATGTGTTTTGTGTGACTTAGCCTTAGCCCCACACTCACAATCACACACACAAGCAGAGAATGTATTAAAGTGCATCAAGTTAATCCCAAAGGCTTTTCATCTTAGTGAAGTAAGTAGACACACTTGTGTTCCCTTGGACCACACCACTAAGTTCCTTTTGCAATTGAAACAGCTTTGCTCCATTTGTGTGACCAAATCTGTCCTCCAGGTCACTTCACAAGTCTTTTGCACTCTGGGAGTAGAGCACACTTTCAGCTATTTCTTTTGACAAGGAGTTCAACAGCCAAGAGAGGACCATATCATTGCTACGAGCCCAAGCTTTTTGCAGTCCAAAATCTACCTCAGGGACAACTAGGGATCCATCAATGAACCCTAGTTTGTTCTTCGCAGAGAGAGCAATCACAACAGCTCTCCTCCAACGTCCATAGCCTTTGCCATCAAAGACTGAAGAGACTAAGTCCATCCCTGGATAATCTGAGGGATGAAGATAATAAGGGTGAGCTAAGTCAACAATACCTACTGTGAGAGAAGCTGCAGGTGCAGTGACTCGCGTAGTGGAAGAAGAATTGTCTGGGGTTTCAGTAGAACCCATTGCTAAGTGAATGAAGAAAGGAAAAGGATGAAGATTATGTGATAGATTTTGAGATGTTAAGGAGAAAATTTAAACCTGCTCCGATACCATGTAGAAATGTAAAGAAACCAACGTTGAGAATTTTCCTTTTGTATTGAATGAATAATCTGCTGTACAGAGATGATGTATAAATATAAGGAAGAAAAGAATCTAGGGTAAAAGCAGAAAAGCCAAGTGGCATTCTATTACTGACTACTCTATAACTAATTTTATTTTCTATAACTGAATAGAAGATAAATACAAAAGATAAATAATTACAAATATAAAATATAATGTATTCTGATCTTCTTGAAGAGTTGGCCTTCCAGTTGCTTCCAGCGATGGTCCAGAAATGAGCCCAATAGAAATGGCACAGTAGAAATAAGGCCCAAGTCCAAGTCTTCTTTATAGATCAAAGCATAAGACATATTAACATATTTCGGACAAAACAAACCTAACCTTAGAAACATCAAACTACTTCTTCGTCTTCTCTAACTTTCTCAGAAATTAGGGTAACAACAACAAGTCATGAGCTTAAGCTGATGAGAATGCATGAAAGAGGACAGAAACCTTGCACATATTCTGCAGTATTCATGCAGGACAAAGTTGTAGCCATGACAACCCTATGCCTGGGATGTTGCAACCACTGCATAAATATTATGTTAGAATTATACACTTTTAACAAATACATTAGGGTTGTTAGTTTGAGTACCCGTTTGAATTACTAAAGAATTTGGTTATTTACCATGTTTCTTAAGCGCAAAGTAAACAAGCAATAAAATGAACACAACGATTATTACGTGAAAAATTAGCCAACTCAAAAGGTGCACAAACCACGACCTACCACGTAGGATTTTCAACTCCAACTCCACTAGAACAACGAGCCAAAACGTATTAATTACAAGACTGTAATTAAATACTCTCTAGTACTCCTACTACTCCTATTTGATTCACAAGTTACTCTAACTTGTAGAGCAAAATACTCACTCCAACTCGCTAATTGTTTATGACACTTGATTATAACTCAATTTCCTGAAACACATTCACTAGACTGACTCGGGAAGAATACAAGGCAAGTACTCAACACAAGTAAACAACTTATGACTCTAATTGATATGTAAAAGGATAGTTCAGAAATCTAAAGACGTCCTCTTTAAAATACAAGTTGAGATCTTCTAAGAGTCTTATTCATAGCCAGCTTCCGCTTTGATAGGACTCCTATTGTTCCAAGTATTCCACAAGCTTTGGGACTTTAGTTTCTAACTGGATAATCCTTTTTTTTTTTGCAACGACCCTTATCACTTATAGTAGCCATCTTCCACCAAACTCAGACCTGGGTAACTTTAAGATAAAGTTACTGTCTTGTACAGACACACAAGTATCACTCGTGAGGAGCTGATTCTTTCTTCTGAGGAGTTGGTTCTTCAGAACAGTTAAGCAGCTACGTTGAGGACCAAGTAAATTCTTCTTTGAAGAATTTCTTTTAAATTTATTTGTTCAGTATTGATGATAAATACATAAATTAAATTTTTCTTTTTAAGGAATTCTTGATGCTCCTAAAGGCTTACGCAAGTATACATAGTTGACAAGTAATAAAACGATTAGATCGACTAGCATCTTGCAACAACGTATAACAAACTACTTCCGAAATCAAATTAATGCTAATTGTCTATTAAAGCGATTTTCCTAAAATAGTAAAGTAAGCAATCGGGAGAAACAAGATGGCAAGTTGGGTTGAACTCAATAAGAGATACTATATTTAGGAGTACTTATAGGTTAGATAACAATTATGTTGAGTTATTCGCTTGAATTGATTAATTGATTTATTTAGGTTATTAATCGACATAGTTAATTGTGACGACCCGGCCCGTCGTCACGTGAGTTACCGCCCCGTTTCCCCTATTTTCTGCTTCCTTATGTGTTATCATACGAGTCTTGGGTGAATGAGTTGATTTGGATTGATTCTGGATGGAAATGAGACACTTAGTCTCTTTAAGGAAGGTTTGTTTTGGAAAAGTCAACCGGATGTTGACTATCGAGTTAGAGGGCTCAGATGTTATTTTCGGTGTTTTGGTTAGCTTCGGGGGATGATTTGTGATTTAGGAGCGTGATCGGGATTGATTTTGGAGGTCCGGTGTAGAATTAGGCTCGAATTGGAGAAGTTAGTATTTTGGCGAATTCCGGTTGATAGGTGAGATTTTGATCCGAGGGTCGAAACGGAATTCCGAGAGTTACAATAGCTTCGTTAGGTGATTTTGGATGCGTGCGTAAAATTTCAGATCATTCGGAGGTGTTTTGGTCGGGTTTTTGATCAAATACGTGTTTCGAATGTTTTTGAAGAACTTAGGCTTGAATCCGATGTAATTCGATGATTTTGGAGTTAGTTGAGGTGTTTTGATGATTGGAGCAAGTTTGAATAATTATTTAAGATGTGTTGGTACTTTTGGTTGAGGTCCCGGGGGCCTCGGGGTGATTTTGGGTGGTTAACGGGATGAAATTTGGAGTTTAAGGACTGCTGAAGGATCTGATATCTGGTATTTCCGCTTCTGCGGAAATGGACCGCAGAAGCGGTTCCACAGAAGCGAAGGGGGTAGCCGCAGAAGCGAAAGGAAGAGCCTGGGCAGTTTCCGCAAAAGCGGACATGCGGACCGCAGAAGCGGTCTCGCTTATGCGAGTGGTGGACCGCAGAAGCGGTCCTGGGCAGGATTGAAGGAACCGCAGAAGCGGAATAAGAACCGCAAAAGCGGTCTCGCAGAAGCGACAAAGTTATCGCAGAAGCGAAAAATGCTGTTCAGAGGTTATTAATTCCATCTTCGCGAATTTTAGAAATAACTCAACATTTTCACTTCGGACTTGGGGGTTTTTGTGCGATTTTGGAGAAGGAATCAAGAGACTTCATTGAGGTAAGGAGTTCTAAGCCTAAAACGTAAATCTAATGTGTTATTACATGAATCAAGGGTGAAAAATCAAGGAATTAGAGGTTAAAAATAGAGGTTAGCGCTTGAACTTAAGAGAATGAAAATTTGGGGTTTGAGGGAGCATTTGAGCTCGGATTTTGGTAAATTTGATATGTATAGACTCGGGGCGAGATGAGGAATCCGGTGATGTGAATTTTATAATTTTTCGAGAAGTGGGCCTGGGGCTCGGGTTTTGCCAACTTCGTGGTTTTGATATTTTTTCGAGTCTTTTCGATTGGGTTATGTTCCCTTAGCCTATTGTGACGTATTCCATGTGGTTTTGATCAGATTCGACATGCGAGGAGGTCTATTCGAGGGGAAAAGGCATAGCGAGCTAGACTTTTGGCCGGCTAGAGGTGAGTAATGATTTTAAATGACGTCCTGAGGGTTTGAAACCCCAGGTTTGCACAACTTGGTGCTACGTTGATATGAGACACGCGTTCAATGACGAGCGCGGGGTCATTTACTATTGGGGATTGCGACTAGGTCCAGTCCGGATGATACTTTACCGCGTATTTAACTATAACTTGTTGTTTTTCTACTATGACTTAGGCTATTTGCCATATTTGGGGCCTATCGCCGACTGTTTGAACTCCTTATGAGCTATCATCACTACTTTCCTCACTATTTGAAATATTAATTGAACTCAGTCCATTTAAATTACACTATTTCATGAACTCGGCTATATTTTTACTCAACCTGGAGTTTTA
Organism: Nicotiana attenuata; assembly: GCF_001879085.1. Taxonomy (NCBI): domain Eukaryota; kingdom Viridiplantae; phylum Streptophyta; class Magnoliopsida; order Solanales; family Solanaceae; genus Nicotiana; species Nicotiana attenuata. The sequence goes on along the minus strand of NW_017670776.1, from coordinate 83,125 downwards.
ACTAATATTTGAACTATTGTTGAGCTGAGCATTATTGTCTTTACTGATGCCCGAGGGGCTTATGATTATTTTTGGACTGATTGAGGCCGAGGGCCACATGTGAGGATATGTTGAGTGATGTGAGGAGGCTTTCAGGCCTCGAGCGATATGTGAGGAGGCTTTCAGGCCTCGAGTGTATTGTGAAAGGCTTTCAGGCCTCATATTGATATGTACGGCTTTCAGGCCTTATTATGATAGCGCTTGGGCTGTAGGAGCCCCTCCGGAGTCTGCACACCCACAGTGAGCGCGGGTACCCTTGTGATTCGAGAGTGAGCCCGAGGGGCTGATGTTGTACTGTGTGATTGATACTGAGCCCGCAGGGCTGATACTGTACTGAGAGTTTGATATTGCGCCCGACGGGCAGGTTTCTGAGCATTTCTTACTGATTGAGAATATTTGTCTTTAACTGTTTTTAGAAGAGAATTCTTGCTATTTTACTGGTTTTACTGCTTAACTGATTTTACTCCTTGAGATAGCATTATTTGTGCCTTCATGGTATTTTATGTTCTCAGCCGTTATTTATTTTTATTACTCACTGGGTCGGAGTACTCACATTACTCCCTGCACCATGTGTACAGATATAGGCATAGCAGAGTTCGTTCCTGAGCGCTGATTTCCTTCCAGACCAGGCGGACTAGGATTGACGAGGTAGTTGTCGACGTCCACAACCCCGTTTTCTCCCTTAGCTTCTGTATTTACATTATCTTCGGACTTGTTCATAGTTCTAGACTTGTAGCATTTTAGTAAACTCTGTAGTAGCTCGTGACTTGTGACACCCCGATTTCGGGCTGAGCCGGGATGGTTTTCCTGTTTTATCACGTTTTATTCCGCACTTATGATTATATTATCCATGAATTAGACTTGTTTATGCTAAGTAACTGTTAAAAGGGGTACTATTGTTCTGTTGGCTGGCCTTGTCTTCACGAGAGGCGCCATCACGACCGGGTTGGGAATTGGGTCGTGACAAGTTGGTATCAGAGTCTAGGTTACTAGGTCTCACGAGTCATGAGCAGGTTTAGTAGAGTCTCGAGGATCGGTATGGAGACGTCTGTATTTATCCTCGAGAGGCTGCAGAACCCTTAGGAAAACTTCATATTCTTGAAATTCTTGTCGTGCGACTTTGTTGTTCCGAGAACTAAACTTCTGTGTTCTACTCTCTCGCAAATGGCGAGGACCCGCGCTACAGCACGAGACGGACGACCACCAGTACCACCTACTGAGGGCACTAGAGGCCGTGGACACGGTCATAGTCGTGGTAGAGGCAGAGCCGCGAGGGCAGCACCTGTTGCTCCACCAGTTGCCCCGGCTCAGGATCAGGCTCCAGCTGCAGACATTCCAGCAGCACCTGTTCAGGCACCGGCGGTGCCCATTGTGATTCCGGGTCTCCNAGGAGGCCAGAGGCATCAAGGTTCTGGCAGTTCCAGTGGTGCCCCGTGTAGGGGTCAGTTCCAGCAGGGCAGAGGTCGTTCTTTCAGGTCTCCTCAGTCGACCCGTCCCGAGTATCGTGGGTCATCTTCAAGTCAGGGTCATCAGGGTTATCAGCAGAGCCAGCCATCTCTTAGTGCTCTTCCAGCTCAGGGTTCATCTCGAGCTCCATCTGTTCAGGGTTCTTCCAGGCCGAGTGCGGCAGCTAGCCACTCCGGCGCGCGGGGTTCCCTTCAGTCCCATTCTCTGGCACCCGGGAGTTGTTATGAGTGCGGAGAGTTTGGGCATATGTGGAGGCAGTGTCCTCGGCTTCGTGGTAGTCAGTCTCAGCAGAGGGATCAGCCCTCATCTTCTGCTCCCGCTTCTTCAGCACCCGCCCAGTCAGCTAGGGGTGGAGGTTAGGCAGCCCGGGGCCGCCCCAAAGGTGGAGGCCGATCAGGCAGTGGCCAGGCTCGATTCTATGCTCTCCCAGACATGAGCGACGCCATTGCATCAGATGCTGTGATCACATGTATTATCTCAGTCTGCCACAGGGATGCCTCTGTCTTATTTGATCCCGATTCTACCTACTCTTATGTGTCCTCATATTTTGCTCATCATCTGGGTACGACCCGAGGGTGTCTTGCTTTACATGTGCACGTATCTACCCCGGTAGGCGATACTATTGTTGTAGACCATGTGTATCGGTCTTGTCTGGTGACTATTGGGGGTCTGGAGACCCGAGTTGATCTGTTGCTGTTGAGCATGGTAGATTTTGATGTTATTCTGGGCATGGACGGGTTATCTCTGTGCCATGCTATTCTGGACTGTCATGCTAAGACAGTCACGTTGGCTATACCGGGTATTTCGAGGATTGAGTGGCGTGGTATGACTGACTATGTTCCTAGCAGGGTGATTTCTTTCCTAAAGGCCTAGTGGATGGTTGGGAAGGGTTGTCTATCATATGTTGCTTTCGTGAGGGATGTTGGAGCTGAGACTCCTAGTCTTGATTCTGTTCCTATTGTGAGGGAGTTCCCTGATGTGTTTCCTGCAGACCTGCCGGGCATGCCACCGGACAAGGATATTGATTTTGGTATTGACCTGGTGCCGGGCACTCAGCCCATTCCATCCCTCCGTATCGTATGGCACCAGCGGAGTTGAAAGAATTAAAGGATCAGCTTCAGGAGCTCCTAGATAAGGGGTTCATTCGTCCTAGTGTGTCACCGTGGGGTGCACCGGTCCTATTTGTGAAGAAGAAAGATGGCACAATGAGAATGTGCATTGACTACAGGCAATTTAACAAAGTAACAGTGAAGAACAAGTATACCCTGCCTCGTATCGATGATTTGTTTGACCAGCTCTAGGGAGCAAAGGTATTCTCCAAGATTGATCTCCTTTCAGGCTATCACCGGCTGAAGATCAGAGATTCAGATATTATGAAGACTGCTTTTAGGACTAGATATGGGCAGTATAAGTTTCTGGTTATGTCCTTTGGGCTGACTAATGTGCCAGCAGCATTTGATGAACAGCGTATTTCGGCCGTATCTGGATTCATTTGTTATCGTTTTTATTGATGATATCCTGGTGTACTCGCGTAGCCAGGAGGAGCACGCACAGCATTTGAGAGCGGTATTGCAGAGATTGAGGGAGGAGAAGCTTTATGCAAAGTTCTCCAAGTGTGAGTTTTGGCTTGTTTTGGTGGCTTTCTTGGGGCACGTGGTGTCCAGCGATGGTATTCAGGTTGATCCAAATAAGAGAGGCAGTTCAGAGTTGGCCTAGACCGTCCTCAGCCACAGAGATATGGAGTTTCCTCGATTTGGCGGGTTATTATCGCCAGTTCGTCCAGGGTTTTTCATCTATTGCTTCGCCCTTGACCAAGTTGACGCAGAAGGGTGCACCATTTGTATGGTCGGACGAGTGCGAGGAGAGCTTTCAGAAGCTCAAGACAGCTTTGACCACAGCTCCAGTGTTGGTTTTGCCATCAGCTTCAGGTTCTTACACTGTATATTGTGATGCTTCGAGAGTTGGGATCGGATGTGTGTTGATGCAGGAGGGTAGATTTATTGCATATGCTTCTCGCCAGTTGAAGCCCCATGAGAAGAACTACCCTGTTCATGACTTAGAGTTGGCTGCTATAGTTCATGCTTTGAAGATTTGGAGGCACTACTTATATGGCGTATCTTGTGAGGTATTCACCGATCATCGCAGCCTTCAGCATCTATTCAAGCAAAAAATCTTAATTTGAGGCAGCGGAGGTGGCTAGAGTTACTCAAGGACTATGATATTACCATTTTGTATCACCCCGGGAAGGCCAATGTAGTGGCCGATGCTTTGAGTCGGAAGGTGGTTAGTATGGGTAGCCTGGCGTACATCCCAGTTGGGGAGAGGCCCTTTGCAGTTGATGTCCAGGCTTTGGCCAATCGGATGGTGAGGTTGGATATTTCGGAGCCTAGTCGGGTGTTGGCTTGTGTAGTTTCTTGGTCTTCCTTGTATGACCGCATCAGAGAGCGCCAGTATGATGACCCGCATTTGCTTGTCCTTAAGGACAGGGTTCAGCATGATGATGCCAGGGATGTGACCATTGATGATTATGGCGTGTTGAGGATGCAGGGCCGGATTTGTGTGCCCAATGTGGATGGGCTTCGGGAGTTGATATTGGGGAGGCCCACAGCTCGCGGTATTCCATTCATCTGGGAGCTGCGAAGATGTATCAGGACTTGAAGCAGCACTATTGGTGGAGGAGGATGAAGAAGGATATTGTAGGGTTTGTGGCTCGGTGTCTCAACTGTCAGCAGGTAAAGTACGAGCATCAGAGGCCGGGCGGTGTTCTTCAGCGGATGGTTATTCCTGAGTGGAAGTGGGAGAGGATTACTATGGACTTTGTGAGTGGTCTCCCTCGGACCTTGAGGATGTTTGATTCGGTTTGGGTGATTGTAGATCGGCTGACCAAGTCCGCGCACTTCATTCCAGTATGTACTACCTATTCTTCGGAGCGGCTGGCAGGGATCTTTATCTGGGAGATTTTCCAATTGCATGGGGTTCTAGTGTCTATTATCTCAGATAGGGGTACTCAGTTCACTTCTCAGTTCTGGAGAGTTTTTCAGCGGGAGTTGGGTACACAGGTGGAGTTGAGCACAACGTTTCATCCTCAGACGGACGGGCAGTCCGAGCGTACTATTCAGATATTGGAGGACATGTTGTGTGCTTGTGTCATTGATTTTGGGGGTTCTTGGGATGAGTTTTTGCCGCTTGCAGAGTTTGCCTACAACAACAGCTATCAGTCGAGCATTCAGATGGCTCCATACGAGGCGTTGTATGGGAGGCGGTGTAGATCTCCTGTTGGATGGTTCCAGCACGGCGAGGCTAGGTTATTGGGGACAGAGATGGTTCAGGATGCCTTAGAGAAGGTGAAGCTGATTCAGGAGAGGCTTCGTACAGCACAGTCGCGTCAGAAGAGTTATGCGGACCGGAAGGTTCGGGATGTGTCATACATGGTGGGTGAGAAGGTCTTGTTGAAGGTTTCGCCCATGAAGGGTGTTATGCCGTTTGGAAAGAAAGGAAAGCTGAGTCCGCGGTTCATTGGGCCTTTTGAGATACTTAGGAGGATTGGGGAGGTGGCTTATGAGCTTGCCTTGCCATCCAGCTTGTCGGGCATGCACCCGCTGTTTCATGTGTCTATGCTCCGGAAGTATGTTGGGGACCCGTCCCATGTTTTGGACTTAAGTACTATTCAGTTGGATGATGATCTGACCTATGATGTGGAGCCAGTGGCTATTTTGGGTCGTCAGGTTCGGAAATTGAGATCAAAGGATATAGCTTCGGTGAAGGTGCAGTGGAGAGGTCGGCCCGTGGAGGAGGCTACCTGGGAGACCGAGCGGGAGATGCGGAGCAGATATCCTTACCTATTTGAGACTTCAGGTATGTTCCTTGACCCACTCGAGGACGAGCGTTTGTTTTAGTTGGGGAGGACGTGATGACCCGGCCCGTCGTCACGTGAGTTACCGCCCCATTTCCCCCATTTTCTGCTTCCTTATGTGTTATCATACGAGTCTTGGGTGAATGAGTTGATTTGGATTGATTCTGGATGGAAATGAGACACTTAGTCTCTTTAAGGAAGGTTTGTTTTGGAAAAGTCAACCGGATGTTGACTATTGAGTTAGAGGGCTCGGATGTTATTTCGGTGTTTTGGTTAGCTTCGGGGGATGATTTGTGACTTAGGAGCGTGATCGGGATTGATTTTGGAGGTCCGGTGTAGAATTAGGCTCGAATTGGAGAAGTTAGTATTTTGGCGAATTCCGGTTGATAGGTGAGATTTTGATCTGAGGGTCGGAATGGAATTCCGAGAGTTACAGTAGCTTCGTTAGGTGATTTTGGATGCGTGTGTAAAATTTCAGATCATTCGGAGGTGTTTTGGTCGGGTTTTTGATCAAATGCGTGTTTCAGAAGTTTTTGAATAACTTAGGCTTGAATCCGATGTGATTCGATGATTTTGGAGTTAGTTGAGGTGTTTTGATGATTGGAGCAAGTTTGAATAATGATTTAAGATGTGTTGGTACTTTTGGTTGAGGTCCCGGGGGCCTCGGGGTGATTTCGGGTGGTTAACGGGATGAAATTTGGAGTTTAAGGACTGCTGAAGGATCTGATATCTGGTATTTCCGCTTCTGCGGAAATGGACCGCAGAAGCGGTTCCACAGAAGCGAAGGGGGTAGCCGCAGAAGCGAAAGGAAGAGCCTGGGGAGTTTCCGCAAAAGCGGACATGCGGACCGCAGAAGCGGTCTTGCTTATGCGAGTGGTGGACTGCAGAAGCGGTCCTGGGCAAGATTGAAGGAACCGCAGAAGCGGATTAAGAACCGCAAAAGCGGTGTCGCAGAAGCGACAAAGTTATTGCAGAAGCAAAAAATGCTGTTCAGAGGTTATTAATTCCATCTTCGCGAATTTTAGAAATAACTCAACATTTTCACTTTGGACTTGGGGGTTTTTGTGCGATTTTGGAGAGGGAATCAAGAGACTTCATTGAGGTAAGGAATTCTAAGCCTAAAACGTAAATCTAATGTGTTATTACATGAATCAAGGGTGAAAAATCAAGGAATTAGAGGTTAAAAACGGAGGTTAGCGCTTGAACTTAAGAGAATGAAAATTTGGGGTTTGAGGGAGCATTTGAGCTCGGATTTTGGTAAATTTGATATGTATAGACTCGGGGCGAGATGAGAAATCCGGTGATGTAAATTTTATAATTTTTCGAGAAGTGGGCCCATGGCTCGGGTTTTGCCAACTTCGTGGTTTTGATATTTTTTCGAGTCTTTTCGATTGGGTTATGTTCCCTTAGCCTATTGTGACGTATTCCATGTGGTTTTGATCAGATTCGACGCGCGAGGAGGTCGATTCGAGGGGAAAAGGCATAGCGAGCTAGACTTTTGGCCGGCTAGAGGTGAGTAATGATTTTAAATGACGTCCTGAGGGATTGAAACCCCGGGTTTGCACAACTTGGTGGTATGTTGATATGAGACACGCGTTCAATGACGAGCGCAGGGTCATTTACTAATGGGGATTACGACTTGGTCCAGTCCGGATGACACTTTACCGCATATTTAACTATAACTTGTTGTTTTTCTACTATGACTTGGGCTATTTGCCATATTTGGGGCTTATCGCCGACTGTTTGAACTCCTTATGAGCTATCATCACTGTTTTCCTCACTATTTGAAATATTAATTGAACTCAGTCCATTTAAATTACACTATTTCATGAACTCAGCTATATTTTTACTCAACCTGGAGTTTTAACTGATATTTGAACTATTGTTGAGCTGAGCATTATTGTCTTTACTGATGCCCGAGGGGCTTATGATTATTTTTGGACTGATTGAGGTCGAGGGCCACATGTGAGGATATGTTGACTGATGTGAGGAGGCTTTCAGGCCTTGAGCGATATGTGAGGAGGCTTTCAGGCCTCGAGTGTATTGTGAGAAGGCTTTCAGGACTCATATTGATATGTACAGGCTTTCAGGCCTTATTATGATAGCGCTTGGGCTGTAGGAGCCCCTCCGGAGTCTACACACCCACAGTGAGCGCGGGTACCCTTGTGATTCGAGAGTGAGCCCGAGGGGCTAATGTTGTACTGTGTGATTGATACTGAGCCCGCGGGGCTGATACTGTACTGAGAGTTTGATATTGCGCCCGAGGGGAAGGTTTCTGAGCATTTCTCACTGATTGAGAATATTTGTCATTAACTGTTTTTAAAAGAGAATTCTTGCTATTTTACTGGTTTTACTGCTTAACTGACTTTACTGCTTGAGATAGCGTTATTTGCGCCTTCATGGGATTTTATGTTCTCAGTCGTTATTTATTTTTATTACTCACTGGGTCAGAGTACTCACATTACTCCCTGCACCATGTGTGCAGATACAGGCATAGCAGAGTTCGTTCCTGAGCGCTGATTTCCTTCTAGACCAGGCGGACTAGGAGTGACGAGGTAGCTGTCGACGTCCACAACCCCGTTTTCTCACTTAGCTTCTGTATTTACATTATCTTCGGACTTGTTCCTAGTTCCAGACTTGTAGCATTTTAGTAAACTCTGTAGTAGCTCGTGACTTGTGACACCCCGATTTTGGGCTGAGCCGGGATGGTTTCCCTGTTTTATCACGTTTTATTCCGCACTTATGATTATATTATCCATGAATTAGACTTGTTTATGCTAAGTAACTGTTAAAAGGGATACTATTGTTCTGTTGGCTCGCCTTGTCTTCACGAGAGGCGCCATCACGACCGGGTTGGGAATTGGGTCGTGAAATTGATTTTGCTAATACGAATCTTTCGAGTCTTACTCGCCTATTTAAATATAATCTACACATATATACCTATGAAATCTAAATTAACAAGAAAAGTATTTTCATAATTCATGTATATCGGCTAAGCAATGCGATTAAATATAAATCTATCTAAGCGCGAATCTACTCTCTAATGCCTAGGTTAAAAAACTTTCCCTCCAATCATATCACAATCTTAATAAAAAAAAACCCATTTCAAGTTTGAATTAAGATTCATAGATAGCATCTAATTTTTGGCTAAATAATCAAATAATTAAGCACTTGATATGAATAAAGAACCAAATATCGATAGTCAATAATCTATAGTATATTAAAGAGCAAATTATCTTATACACCCATAAAAAACAAAATATTTACCCGTATCTACCCATGTTCATTTCTATTACATTTTATACCTATGCGGCACATTTATTTTACCCGCTCTATCCATTCTTATCTTTGCCATTGCTTAGCATGAAACTTCATATTGTCATATTCTTATGCACCTTTGTTGTATCTTTTAAGTGCACCACATTTTCCTAATATATTTTATATCTTATCATAATAATACTAATTAAAAATAATATAATATAACATTTATTAAATAATATATAATATTATAAAAATATATGAACTTAGAGAGCACAAAAATATATTATTATTATTATTATTATTATTATTATTATTTTGAAGATTTATTGTTTGATTTGATGTGGGTGCTATAAAATATTGCTTATAGTATCTTCGAGTAAGCTTCCCAGATCTAAATTTTTATGTGTATTTGAATATCCACCATTGTTGGGCTTGAAGCTCAATTTTATTTTTGAAGATTTCTTGTTTGATTCAAAGTGGGTGCTGTTAAATATTGCTTATAGTACCTTCTGAAAGTTCATACTAAAATTTGATAGCGTTTGGAGCTGATTTGAGGTGATTGAGATCGAATTTTTCAGTTGAAAATCGAAGAACACAACTACAATATACCGCTACGGTATACAATACGCTGTAGAGTATATAGCTATACTGCAACACTATACTATTATAGTTTACAAAATAGTATACCGCTACAGTATACTAATATACTATAGTAGTATATAGTTATTCTGCAATAGTATACTTTTATAATATACAATATATTGTTATGGTATACTGTAATAATATGCAAGATACTGTAACAATATGCTGTAATAATATATAATATACTATAATAGTATACTTGTTACCCGTAAATTCACTTGTCTTTTCCCTTTTAATTTGTTTTAAGCTTTTACCCAGCGTGAGGGACAAATTGAAAATGCAAAAAAAAAAAAATATATAGTATGCTATATGATGTAACGGTATACTCTTACAATTAGATCCTTTTAGAATTTTTTAAAAAAAATTTTGACAACTGATATTATTTCATTTTAATAATTGAATTAAATTTTTTTTAACTCTTTGCGTACAATTGTATACCCTGTTGGTATAGCTATATACTATACTGGTATCATATGTTAGTCAATATTTTTTGGTTGTATTAACTACATTTAATTGGTACACAATTTGATTTTTCTTTAGTAATAATATAAAAAAAAGAATAATGAAAAATAATGAAAACAGCAAATGAAATTAGATTATGAAGAGAAAAAGAATATAAAAAAACAAAAGTTAAATGAAATTAGAAAAGGAAAAAAGAAAAAAATAAGAAGAAAACGAGAAAAAAAGGAGAAAGAAAAAAAAAGAAAAAAGAAAAGAAAAGAAGCATAGAAATAAAAAAGAATTGGAGAATAAAGAAAAAAATTTCCACAAAACCTACTATGGGTAAGAAATGTAATTAGTTTATGGGTAGAAAAATAAATGGGTAGACAAGGATAAATAGTTTTATATTTGTGGGTAACTGTGTTAAAACCCCTATATTAAAAGCACGAAGACCTTTAACGAAATGTTGTTCGCATTTTTAACCCTTTAAATAGATTTTATATAGGACAAAATCATAATTTATATTATTTTCCTAATATTTAGGACTTTAAAATTAATTAAAATTTGGTGCTAAATCTTTCCTTGTTTAAAATATTTTTATAGATTCATAATTTAAAATTACTTGAGATTTACCTTACATAAATTCTTTCCTAATTGAAGTAGGTAACACTAGTACCAAAAATTAGAAATTGTTTAAGGCTAAACATTAGTTTACTTGTCAAAAAGACACGTAAAAAAGGGATTCCTTAAGCATAAAATTTTCATCGCAAAATAACTATAATTCTTTATTGTTATTTTTCTTAATATTTACTCTATAATATCTTGAGATTAACTGAAATTTTATTTTATTAAATTTCTCCATATTTGAATTAAGTTCTTATATTTAGGATTCTCAAATTAATTAAAAATTAACCAAATTAATTTAATTTAACCTTATGTAAATTATGTTCTTATTTGAATAATGAATAATAATCATATAAATTCCTTCCATGCTAAATTTGAACTTTATATATGTACTGTAATATATTTTATATTATATTTGAACTCCTTTTTTTGCTAGCTTACTTTAATATCCTTTTTGAGTATTTTTCTTGTTCTGATATTTATTGCACTTTGATTTTGTATTCATTTGACATTCGTAAATTATTAGTTACATACTGATATATTTTAAAAATTATCATTCTACTATATAAGTTTTTATGATAGACTATAATTACGTATTTTAATCGCGTATTATACTCTTATTACTGCACTTTAATTGAGTTTGAGCTTTAATCGCTAGTGTTTTGCACTAATTGTGTATTTTATGCCTTGTAGGAGTGATTCCAGGCTATGTAGATATTATGGAACGAATTCAAGTGATTTGAAGCTTTGAAGTCTTAGTAAAAGCCCAAGGAATCAAGCCGAGATCCTGTTCGGGGATCAATGGGTGATAGTTAAGAACGATACGGAGAATCGAGCGGGCATACGGCGCATTGTCTAGAAAAATGTACATAACTTTTTGCTCAGAACTCCGTTTGGGCTCCACAATATATTGTGGTAAAGCTATTTAAAAGACCTACAACTTTAACGTTTTAAGTTTTCCCAAATTTTGACTAACGCGGCGCGTGGAGCGGCGCGGGGCACGGCGCGTGGAGTGGCGCGGGGCGCGGCGCGCGGCGCGTGGAGCGGCGCGGGGCGCGCCGCGACTATGAAAAATTCCTGCAGCATGTCAGAATCAGCTCTCTGAACTTCCCCACAAGCACACCGCGTGGCTCGTCGCCCCATGCGGCGCGCCTATGCAAATTTTACAGAGCTAGAGTCCTATTTCGCCCAGGAAAAGATGTTTCGTTTGGGTCCGACCCTATTTGGTATAAATACATGTAAAAACGCTATTTTGAGTGGGGAGGACATATTTTTGACATAATTTAGACCTAAGGAGGCCGTGAAGACCATTGATTCGACCTAAGGAGGCAATAATACAGTAGGAGCAAGGCGGAGAATTCTTCTACGAGTTTTTCACTTCCTTCTTCCTATTTCTACATAGTATTGTAGTTACTCATACTATTATGAATAGCTAATTTGTTATCTAGGGTTTTGATGGAACCTCTTGAAGGATGATATTCCTGTTATGTTGGTTGGTTGAAGAGCTCTCAATCGACTGTGCCTATTTAGTGTGTATTACTCGGGAGAGAGTGCATATTTATGTAGTTGTTGAACATCATCACTCCTAACGTATATCAGAGAACAATACGGAGGGTTTAAAGGTGGAATTAGGGATAACGAAACCTTGGTGCGATCCGAGTGAGCCGTACTTAATGCCAACTAGCATAACTCGGGAGAATATATCTACTAAATTGTGGTAATTACTCGGGAGAGAGTTACGACAGTCAGAGTGCTCATGATCGGTAGAGAAAACTTAGACAAATTTATAGAAAACGTAGCGGAAAGGATTCCGACATTAGGAGAAATCATAACTCTAGACCTCCGTAATCTTGTCTCCAATCCTTATCCTTGTTAATTGATAGTTTTACTACTTTCTAGTATTTATTAGTTAATTAAATAAAAATAAATATTATAATCTTTATAATTAGGAATTTATTTGGACTTGTGTTTCTTAGCAATGTTGAACAGCTGTAGCTAAGCCTTAGTTCGCTGTGGGATTCGACTCTGGAATTGTAAACCGAATTATATTTGCAACGACCGCTTAGTTCTTTTGATAAGGCATAGTTGGGCGTGATCAAGTTTCACGGGTTACATATTCTTTCTCAAGGTGAAAAGGAAGCATGATAACTTGTAAAATTAAAATTATGACATTATAAAATTAGAACAAATTTTAAGTTGAATTATTGAATAATGATTGAGAATTTTTATGTTGAATTTAGAGAGAGAATTTTGAAGAAGCCAAAATGCATTTCTCTTCTATTGAATTATTGTCTTGTTACAAAACACAAAATGAATATATATACATCTAACTAACTATTGACCTCCTCACTTGCATCAATATTTAACCCACGTGTCTAAGAAAAGAAAATTACATAATTACCCTCTTCTAGAAGCTACTCTAACTAAATGCTATAGCTGTATTTTATGAGCAACCCATGTGGGAAAGTGAGAGGAAGGAATCTGATGAAGGCCCTATAGGCCCAATAGCTGTTTTTATCCGCATGGCCAATATGGTCAAATGAAGCTTATTCATTTGGAAAGAACCCTAGCCTCTTCATCATTTTATTCTTGTGACTCAACCTGGGTCAGGTGAAGCGTCACCGACAATACCCCCCCTCCCCCCCTCAAGTTGGAGGGGCCGGAGAGCATGCCAACTTGCTCAGTAGACCACGATGAAGAGGCCCAGAAATGGGATTGGTAAAAAGATCAGCGAGTTGGTGGTGAGAAGGAAGAAAGAAAACGGAGACGAGACCAGCTTGGAACTGTTGCCAGACGAAATGGCAGTCAAGCTCCACATGCTTGGTACACTCATGAAAGACGGGGGTTTTAGCGATATGGATGGCAGCCTGACTGTGTGTGTGAAGAGGAATCGGTAGTGAAGGAACGATAGAAAGATCATCGACAAGATGAACAAGCCAAGTCAGCTCAGCAACAACATGCCTCATTGACGGTACTCAGCCTCAGCGGAAGACAAAGAGACGAAGGGTTGTTTCTTGGATTTCCAAGAAACAGGACAACCCCCCAAACTGATGAAATATCCACTAACTGAACGACGACTATCAAGGCAAGTACCCCCAATCAGAGTCGTAGAAAACGAGCAATTCAAGAGAAGGATCAGCGGACATGAAAATCCCCAAACCAGGATCACGAAGAACATAACGAAGACAATGATGTGCAGCAGAAAAATGAGACTCACGAGGATCCTGCATGAATTGGCTAAGATACTGAACGACAATGGAGATTTCAAGACGAGTATGGGTCAGAAAACTGAGTTTCCCCAATAGACGATGATAAAGCGGAGGAGCGGAAAGAGGAGCCCCGACCCCTGCATGCAGCTTAGAAGAAGGATCCAAAGGAGAAGAAGCAGGAGACATTCCAAGACAGTCATATCCAGTAAGAAGTTCAAGGTTTAACTTGCGTTGACAAAGGATCAAACCAAATGGCTCACGAAGCACTTCCATGCCCAAAAAATAAGATAAGTTCCCCAAGTCTTTTATTTTAAAATCTTGATCTATGAAATGTTTTAAATCAATGAGCTCTTGAATATTGTTGCCTGTGAGTAAAATATCGTCCGCATAAACAGCCACCAAAGAAACAAAATTACCATTCTTTTTGTAGAAGAGAGAGTAGTCTTTTAGAGGGCGAGTAAAACCCTTGAAATTGAGGGCAGCAGTCAAGCGGGCATACTATTTCCTAGAGGCTCGACGAAGAACATAAAGAGATTTCTTTTGGCGACAAACCAAATTAGGAGCAGGGGGTCTAAGCCAAAAGGAAATTTCATATAAACCTCTTCATGTGGATCCCCATGTATAGAGGTGTTGTTCACATCCAATTGATAAAGACCCCAATTCTTCTTGACTGCAATAGCAAGTATACACCTAATAGTGGTCATTTTGACCACAAGAGAAAAGGTTTCTGTAAAATCAGTCCCGTCTCGTTGAGTGTCTCCACGAATAACCAAACGAGCCTTGAGCCTTTCTACACTTCCATTAGATTTTAGCTTGACCTTGTAGACCAATTTATAAGACAATGCTTTCCTCCCAACTGGTAATGGAACAACCTCCCAAGTATCATTGGCCTTCAAGGCATCAAGCTCTTTGGCCATTGCTTCATGCCAACCAGGGTCCAATGCTGCCTGAGAATAACTTGAAGGTTCATGTACATGAGGTAGGGAGTTCAAAAGGCTTTGGTTAGGAGTAGAGAGTAGAGTAGGAGAAATAGTAGAAGGAGAGACAGGTGAAAGGAAGCAGGATGTAGAGACATTAGCTAAGTCTACTACTCCACAGATATAGTGAGACATATAGGCAAGTGCATTGTGCCCTCTTAAAAACCTGCGCAGAACATCATGAGAAACACTAGGTGAAGGAGCAGGGTTAATAGAAGGAGAAGAATCATATGTAGATGAAGAAGGGTTAATAGAAGGAGCAGTAGTGAAAGTAGAAGGATTACAAGATGATGTAGACAAGGGGCTAGGAACAGGGCTAGAAGAGGTGAAGGAAGGGAAACAAGAGATGAAACAGGAACAGAAGAATTAACAGTAGGGATAGAAGAATAAGCAGGAGTGAGAGAATGTGAGGAATCAGTAGAAGAAAGAGTTGGAGGTGTAGAGAAATCAATATTGGAAGAGATGTGAAATAATTGAGAGAAGGTAGCATTAGGATTTGTAAAAGAAAAGATAGACTCATGAAAAATCACATTTCTAGAAATAAAAATCTTGTCATTTTGTAAGTTTAACAACTTGTATCCTTTCTTTCCAGTAGGATAGCCAAGGAATACACAAGTAACTGCCCTGGGATCAAGTTTGCCTCTAAGATGAGGCAAAGTGGAAGCAAAACATAACTAACCAAAACTCCTAAGAAAAGTGTAATCAGGTTCTTTGTGAAAAAGTACTTCATAAGGAGATTTATAGTGAAGAAGCATAGTGGGAAATCTATTAATTAGAAAAGTGGCAGTAAGAAGACATTCCCCTCCCCCCCCCCCCGAATAACAGATAGGTACTTTAGATTGAAAAAGAAGGGCCCTACAAGTTTCCATCAAATGCTTGTGTTTTATTTAAAAAATACCATTTTGTTGAGGAGTACCAACACATGCGGTTTGGTGAATAATACCTTTGGAAGAAAAATAGGCTATGGCAGCAAGGCTGTTTCCTAGCTCAAAAGAATTATCAGACCTAATTATCTTGACTTTGACTTCAAATTGTCTTTCTACCATAGATATGAAAGACTTGAGGACAGTGAAAACATTACTTTTGGTACTCAACAAATAGGTCCAAGTACCCTTACTAAAATCATCAACAATTGTAAGGAAGTACTTAAAACCATTATATGGGTAGGTACTTTATAAGGACCCGAGGTATCAATATGAATAAGTTCAAAATGTGAGAAATAGAACATGTGCTATTAGGAAAAGGCAATATGTGTTGTCTAGCCATAGGGTAAATAGAACAAGGAATATCTTCTTTACAAATAGCAGTTTGTGGTAAAATAGAAATATATCTCATGGTAGAAATGGGTAAATGTCCCAGCCTTACATGCCACAGATTGTTACCAGAACTAAAATAATTAGAGATAGTATGAAAAGTGCAACATGTTTGAGAAGAGTTTTGTGTAAGTGTAACATTCTTATTTGGATGCAGAAAATCAACAGATTGGTGAGTTGAATGAAAAAGATAAAGTCCAACTTTGACATCACCAAGAACCAGAGGCCTCCTCAAAGAAAGGCCCTGCATCAAACAACAAGTTTCAGCAAAGGTAAGAAGAACTTTTAATTGGTTGCATAATCTGTTAACTAAAATCAGGTTGAATTTAAAATTTGGGACATAAAGTACTTTGTGTAAAGTCAAGTCTGGATGTATGGTTACTTGTCATGCTAGAGTAACTCTTACTCTTTGTGAATTAGGAAGATTAACATTAAAAGGATTGAGTAATGGTTTGATATTAACTATGATAGTAGAGCCAAATATCATGTGTTCTGAAGCACCAGAATCAAGGATCCAAATATGACTCTTAGGATTATTATGTGAGTTGGGAAGAATAGACAAGCATGTACCAGCACAGTTAGTGTTGACATTGACTTCAAAACTTTGTATAGCTTGCTGACCAATCTTAACTTGTTGAAGTAGTTCCATCAACTGTGATAATTGTTCTTGATTTACACCAATTGTTGCCTCTATATCATTAGACTGAACTTGACCATAACCTTCATCTGTTGTGACTGAATTTTCTTGAATGGGATTCTGAAATCTTCTTTGCTTGAAATTTGGTTTGAAATTCTGTGGAGAGCCATGAAGTTTATAGCATTTGTCAATTGTGTGTCCTAGTTTTTTGCAATAGTTACAGTTGAGATTCCTCTGGTTTTCTTGGTTATTTCTAAAATTATAACCACCAGTATTCACTGTAGAGTTAGTTGTTCTTCCTCGAGTCTGGTTAAACCTTTGTGTTTGGACAATAAACGAACTAGATTCACTAGGATATTGACCCATACTCTGTATCCCCATCTACCTTTCTTCTTCCAGAAGTAAGTAATAAGCTTAATCAATGGAAGGTAGTTGATGCATCATCATGATATTACCCTAACACTAGTGTATGACGCGTTTAACCTCATTAAAAACTGAACTAGTTTATGTCCCTCTTCAAGTGCATCATTTTTATCATTAGCTCCACATTTGCAATCAACACAAACACACATAGTTCTGGCATCAAGTAGATTTATCTCATCCCATATAGCTTTCATCTTATTAAAATAAGTTTCAATATTGTAGGATCTATGCATTATTTCTAACAGCTGTTTTTGCAACTCAAATGATTGTGCTAAGTTTGATTGCCCATACCTATCCTCGAGTTTTTTCCACAAAATCCTTGTAGATTTGGATTGAATCATGTTGGGTCGAATTTCTGGAGTGAGAGAATTCGGAAGCCAAGGAAACACCATTTCATTGCACCTTATCTAATACCTCAGATCTGGTGAATCATCTTTGGGCCGGCCTAGGCTCTTGTCAATAAATCCTACCTTGTTTTTGGCTGATAATGCAATCAGAATCGATTTTCTCCAACCTCTGTATCCATTTCCATCAAAAGGAGGAGAAATTAAACACATTCTAGGAGAATCAGAAGCATGCAAAAAAGTATGGATGATATGGATCAATTTTTGTCGCAATTGCAGCCATCAAAGCAGTTTCAAAGTGAAATTCTAAAAATTTCAACGAATCCGAATAAAGTTTCAGAAGATCTAAGAAAATTGTAATAGATTGATAGTGAAAAGCAACTAGATCGAGCAGAAGCTCTGATACCATATTGAATTTAGAGAGAGAATTTGAAGAAGCCAAAATGAATTTCTCTTCTATTGAATTGATGTCTTGTTACAAAACAAAAATGAATATATATACATCTAACTAACTACTAACCTCCTCACGTGTATCTATATTTAACCCACGTGTCTAAGAAAAAGAAATTACATAATTACCCTATTCTAGAAGCTACTCTAATGAAATGCTATAGCTGTATTTTATGAGCAACCCATGTGGGAAAATGAGAGGAAGGAATCTGATAAAGGCCCAGTAGGCCCAATAGCTACTTTTACCCGCATGGCCCAATGTGGTCAAATGAAGCTTAATCATTTGAAAAGAACCCTAGCCTCTTCATTATTTTATTCTTGTGACTCAACTTGGGTCCAGTGAAGCGTCACCAACAACATTGTGTGAGACCGTTTCTTTCATGACTTATTTGGTTATACACTATCAGCGTTCATGATACTACACGTTGAAAAGGAGGAATACAACGCGCCTCACGTGTGCCTCAAAATTGAACCTAGGGCAAAATCCTAATTCTCATAATCAACCTCATCACCATGAATCCAATCGGCAATGTTCGATCAGGAAATCAACAGGGAGTGCAGGCTACACTCACCAACCTTATTGTCGACAGATTCCTTAGGAAATCCAGGTATTTGACTGCGCTGGATGGTTTCTCAAGCAGAGGAGGAAGGAGAGGCGTGAGATTGAAGCACAAGCCTTATGACCTTATGGAAGTTAAAGCGAGAGTAGTATTCTCAAAGGAGGAGGACGAATATTGTACGCTACAACATCCTAAGGAGGAGGAATTTGTGATGAACAAATAGGTCATATCATGTTTTAGAACTAAATTCTGTGTTCTGAAGCCTTAAGTATCTTAATTTAGCTTTCCACGATTTGCGTACACAGCCTGGGTGTTATTCCAGAAGGCTTATATGCTAAAACTGATAAAAATAAGAATTTTTGTCTTAAAAGTTACTTTTAGTTGACTTCGGTCAACGTTTTGAGTAAACAGGCCCAGACCCGTAATGAAATATTAGTCTTGAGGTATGCCCGGAATTGAATTCCAAGGTCCCTGGCTCGAGATATGAATTTTGTTGAAAATTAAAAGACTGAAAATTTAATGGTTTTAAGAATTTGGTTAATATTTGGTCTCGTTGGTATCGGGTCCATATTTGATATTCGGAGCCCGGTACAGGTCCATTATAATATTTAAGACTTGTTTGTAAAATTTTGTGAGAAACGAAGTTAGTTTAACGTGATTCGGACGTCCGATTGTAAAAATAGAAGTTTTAAGGTTTTCTTGAAAATTTCATCCGATTTGGTGTTCAATTCGTAGTTCTAGGTAGTCTTTTGATGATTTGATAGCGCGAGCAAGTTCGGGTGATGTTTTAGGACTTGTGTGCATGTTTGGTTTGGAGCTCCGAGGGCTCGGGTGACTTTCGAATAGACTACGGGATGATTTGAACTTAGAAAATCTGGTGCTTTTACTGCAGCTGGTGTTCTGGTATGTTGTGCTTCGCAATCGCGAAGGGAATCAGGGCTCGGGGAGGATTTTACACTACGCGAACGTGAGACCATGGTCGCGAACGCAGAGCACTGGGGGGTTGCTCTACGCGAACGCGACCCGTCTCATGCGAACGCGTGGATTTAGCTAGGCTGGGTAGGGGTAGTTGAGGTAACTCTACGCGAACGTGAGCCCAGTCTCGCGAACGCGGAGGTCAGGGGGGATAGACCTTCGCAAACACATACAGTTACTCAAGATCGCGTAGGTCACTTAGGCCCTGCTTTTCGTGAACGCGATAGTGTTCACGCGCACGCGATGAACACTATCGCCCACTTATTGAAGAGTCCCATTACGGGATTATGGCCATTCTTTTAAATCTTCAAAAGCTATAAACCCTAGAGATGATTCTCCCAAGATATTTTCTTCCCTAAATTGTATGTAAGTGGTTCTAACTTACTTTCTTTCAATTACCGATTACATTTCATGAATTTTCAACCTAAAATCTAGAGTTTTCATGGTAGAATTTGGGGTTTTTGGGTATAAACTAGGGATTTGGAAAATTGGGGATTTAGACCTCAAATTGAGGTCAGATTCCAAATCAATTATATGTCTGGGCTCGGGGGTGAATGGGTAAATATAGATTTTGGTTCGAACCTCGGGTTTTGACCAAGCGGGCCCAGGTTCATTTTTTTGTTTTTTGGGGGAAAGTTTGGGAAATCAAAATTTATGTATTGTAGTTGATTCCCTTAGCAATAGATGATGTTATTGAATTAATTGTGGCTAGATACGAGTGGTTTGAAGGTGCATTCTAGGGAAAAGGCCCCGGTAGAGCTTGAATTGACCGCAGAGCGAGGTAAGTGCCGTGGTTAACCTTGGCTTGAGGGATTAGGTCTTATTTTCCTATTTTCTACATGTTTGAATGTTGGGTACAACGTATAGGTAAGGTGACGAGTACCTAATGCGTTATCGCCGTGTAGTCTTATTCTCTTATTTGTTGATTTCCTTGATTATATTATTCATGTTTTTTTTGACGAAAATTTGCTTTTATTTCATCAAAAAAAGTCATTACATATCCAGATTAATGCTGACCATTAATCTCTAATAACTATTACAAAATATATCTGTCTATGCATGTACTATTGAAAACTAGTAAACTAAGGCATTTTATTTACAAGTTCCAATCCTTTTTTCCACTTGATCTTCTTCCTTCCTTGTATGTGTATATGCAGTGCCACTTCTTTACAAACTTCATCAATGTTGTATCTCCCTTTGTTGAATCGCATTGAGTTCCTCTCACGCCAGATGCAGTACACGACCATTGCAAAGGCTGCTACAGCCATTTCTACCATATACTCTTTCTTCTTGGCTATGTTGTTCATCCAGATCAGTTCATGGTTCCAGTCCCCTATCAGCCTTCTATGTCCCAGCCATTTCAGTATCCTTTCCCACAGCTTTTTGGTACTGTGACAGCCAAAGTATAGGTGTTCAAAAGTTTCCTCAGCCTTTTCACAAAAAATACACTCTGCTTGCATTTGGATGCCAAATTTAATAAGTCTATCCACAGTTGCTATCCTTTGATTAATGGCTAGCCACAGGTGAAACTTGAATCTGGGATGTATCTGAGAGTGCATGTGAATACTCTTCCATTCAACTTTACTGAATTGTGGTTGCATCTGGATATATGCCTTGTGAATTTGGAATTTACCGTACTTTACAAAGTTCTCCAGAATGACTGTAATCCTCTGTTGATCTGACCTCATCTTTATAACTTCATCTTTTGCATCCATGATCTTTCTGACCACCCATGCTGCTGCTTTGGGTGTATGAGTCTCTTCAATCTGATTTCTCTTTATGTAATAGGTGTGTGCCCACCTAATCCACAATGTATCCTTCTTCATACCCAGTGCCCATAGGTGTTTTAAAACTGCTGCCTTGTTCTATATCCTCATATTAATCACATTCAATCCACCTGCTGATTTAGGTTGACATATTTTATCCCATGCAATCAATGCTTTCCTGGAGAATTCATTTGAGCTAGTCCACAAAAAGGTCCTGCATACAGTCTATATCATCTTCATAATCTTCTTTGGGGTTAAGAATATTTGAGCCCAGTAAGTTTGAACTCCAAATAGGACTGATTTGATAAGTTGAACTATTGCTGAGTATGAGAGCATCCTTGCTGACCAGCATCTGATTCTCTCTGTTATCTTCTCAACTAATGGCAGGCATTGGTGTATGTTGAGCTTTCTTGCAGACAATGGAACTCCCAGGTATTTGAATGGTATACTGCCCTCTGCTTATACAGTAAGATGTATCAGTTCTTCTTTGATATGTTGTGAGACTCCTGCAATATAGATTGAGCTCTTTTCTGCACTTACTTGCAATCTTGATGCATTTGAGAACTGATTGAAAGTGTTCTGCAGTGCAGTAACTGATTTTTTGTCACCCCTTCAAAACATTAAAAGATCATCAGCAAAACAAATGTGTGTCACTCCCAGCTTCTTGCATTTTGGATGGTATCTAAATTCCTTATGCATAGCTAATGTGCTCATCTCCCTTTGCAAATACTCCATAGCAATCACAAACAGATAAGGAGACATTGGATCTCCTTGTTTGAGACCTCTCTTAGCAGGGAAGGGCTTAGTAAGTCCTCCATTCAGTGTTAAGGAATAGGATACTGTTGTCACACACTCCATGATCCACCCAATAAATTTATGTGGGAACCCAAGATCTGTGAGCATATACCTTAAGAATTGCCAATCCAGTGAATCATAAGCCTTTTTTAAATCCACCTTTAGAGTACATCTTGGTGATAGACCTTTTCTGTTATATCCATTAAATAGTTCATGGCTAAACGGAATATTATCCACAATACTCCTCCCTTCTATGAATGCAGATTGTGTTTTCCCAATTAAGCACTCAATTACCTTCTTCATCCTTTTAGTCATTATTTTTGCAATGATCTTATAAACTGTGGTGCAACGGGCTATAGGTCTGTAATCCTTTACAGTTGTTGGATTTGTTCCTTTGGGGATCAATGTTATTGCTGTACAATTCCATGCTTTCTTCATCTTGCTTGTTTGAAAGAAGAACCTCACAGCTTCATAGACCTCTTGTTTCACTTCATTCCAGTACATTTTGAAGAACTCTACTGGAAAATCATCCACTCCAGGTGCTTTGTCCCTTGGCATGTCTTTTACTGCTTCATCAATTTCCTCATAAGTGACTTCCTGAATTAACTCTTGTTGCTGTTGCAATGATAGGCACACACCTGCTTTAATAATCTTTGTATTGGGACATGGTTTGATCCCAGTATCAGTCCCCATTAGTTGCTTGAAAAAAGTGACAAATTCTCTTTCCACTTCTTTAGGTTCTGTGACTCTAAATCCCCCTGCATTATAAACAGATGTTATTGCATTCCTGCTTGCTCTCATCTTCAGTTGAGCATAGAAATATTTGGAATTTGAATCTCCATAATCTATCCAGTTTACTCTTGACTTTTGCCTTAGAATTCTTTCTTCTATTGTACTTCATTTCTCTATGTCCTGAAGTATCTGCTTTTCCTTCTCAATCATATCTTGATTTAAGGGATTGATTTTCAGATTGTTCTGCACATACTCTAGTTGTTGCCTGTGATGGTTCAGTCTTTTCTCATAACTTGCCATCTCCTTGTTTAGTCCCTTAGTTGCAATCTTCAATTTTTTGCAATTTCTGCCATATAATGTCCATAGGATCACTTTCTATCTTCTGCCTCCATATGTCTTCTAGCATGGTTTTAAACTCTTTGTGCTCCATTGTTACCATGTACATCTTAAATGGTTTGGGATATAGATTCTTCCTCTTCCAGGTTTGGATCACTATAGGAGAATGATCTGATACCCCAGGTTCCAGACAAACAGCATCCACATGTCCATAGTTTTTGATCCACTCAAAGTTGCCAAAAGCCCAATCAATTCTACTGTACACTCTATCATCTGCATTCTGTTTATTGCACCAGGTATAGAAACAGCCTTTTGTGTTCAGTGGGGTCAATTGTATGGAATCAACACACTCCTTGAACTCTTTTATCTCATTCATAGTAACTGGTAGTCCCAACTTATCCTCAGTGTTGAGAACACTATTAAAGTCACCACTTATAAGCCATGGGATTTGAATCTGACTTCCCATCATTTGCAATTCACTCCATAAGTTGGTTCTCTCTTGTTGCTTGTTTCTAGCATATACTACTGTTAACATAATCTGGTACCCAGTCAATGTATCACTCACTTCACAATGTATATATTGCTCATGAACTTGGACAACATTTACTGCTATATGTGCCTTCCACATCAACCAGATTCTACCATTTTCTACTTTAGTATAGTTGCAGCAATATCCCCAGTCTCTTGCTACTCTGTATAGTATTGTTTTTGCCTTTTTTTCTTTTACTCTTATTTCTAAACATCCTAATACATCTACCTTATTCTTCTGCAAAAAGATTTTCAATTTTTTTTGCTTGTGGGGCTTATTTAGCCCCCTTATATTCCATGTGCTAATGATCATGGGGGGTGTTGTATAGGATCAGGAGCCAGACCCCCTCCCTGTGCAGCTGTTTGGCTCAATTCACACAGTACCTGGAATCTATTGGCATTGCTTGCTTCTGCATAACTGTGCTGCTTGTCTGGTGAGTGGCATTGTTCCCCTTTTCCTGCATCATTTTGTACCTTCTTGCCTTTCTGGTTTGCTCAACCTTCATGTGATTCTTTATCATCTCCTGTGAGGTTCTGCACTTCCTTTATTTCTTCCTGCTTCTCTTCCTTTTCTTGTTGTTCTTTTGGTTTCCATTCCTGCATGATTCTTCTTCTTCTGCCCCTATTCCTTCTCTTAGGAACTTGGAATTCTTCATTTTCCTCAGTCTTGCTTAACTTCCAACATTCAAAGACATCATGCCCAAAGTGTAGACTTTCAGTACAGAACTTAGGCTTCTATTCATAAACAATTTTCCTGCTGTTTTACACTCGTAGGAGTTACAATTTCAACATTCTCCACCAGTGGTTTTGTTATATCAACTTTCACTAGGACTTTTGCATAAGAGATTTTTCCTAGCTCAGTAGTGTATTTGTCAGTGTACATTGTAACTCCTACACCACTTGCTACCTTACTCAGGGCATCTGTAGTCCAATATCCTACTGATAGGCTAGGAATTTGGATCCAAAGTGGAATTGTTGTGATACACTTAGGGTCAAATTGAAAATCTCTCTCCCAGTTCTGCAATATCAGTGGCTTGTTGTGATAATTGTAAGGTCCTGCTTGAATTACTGCTTCTTTGTCCTTCACATTTGTAAATCAAAACACATAGTAGCCATCATGATGATATAGAATTTGAGGTTTATCTACAAAATCCCACACTGATTCTACATAGTTCACCATAGATTTCTCATATGGTGTATCCCCCAAAACATACCCAATTAAAGCATTATCCCAGTATTCCTTAAGATCGTTTACATCTTCTTCCTCTATTTGGATTATCACCTTACCTTCTCTGTGGCTAAGTGGTACATATTCCAGCTTCATCCCCATTTGAGAATTCCTATTCTGCTTCCTTGTCTCCTTTGCATGCATCTCTGTATCATTTTCCTTGACCTTAGCTCCCAGATCTGGATTTGAGGTTTGCTTTGATGACCCAACTTCTGAGAATTGGAGTCGCTTTGGACTCGTTGGTAGCTGCTCTTTCCCTTTCTGAACACAAATCTCTGTGTTCTCAGCATTATTGTTCCATTGCTTACTGTTCATCATTTCGTTTTCACTTAGCTCGTCTTCCTCTCGAATTGGTTGAAAGCCAGCTGGTAGGAAGCTTCCAAAGGTTAGCGGAGTTATGGTTTGCATTTTAGAGTTCACCGGCGTAGTCACGCCGGCCACAGGCGCTGCTTGCTTGCGTCTCCTAGCCATCAGAGGTGCACGTTAGCCTGCCTTGGCTTATCGTGCGCCAAGAGCCGTCATTTCAACCCTAATTATTATTATTATTATTATTATTATTATTCATGTTTAGACTAGTTAATCGTTGTCTTGATCATTCTTATCATGTTTACGGATCTTGGTATTGATTAAGTATTGACTCAAAGTTGAGGTTGGTATTGTGGAACCAAATGTTGAAGTAAGACTTGTTCTTGTTATTTCTATCTACCTATTGATATTGTTCATTGTCTTGGCGAGGGAGAGTGTTAATGTACGAAGGGTGATGTCGCGCCATG
Source organism: Nicotiana attenuata (assembly GCF_001879085.1). Lineage (NCBI taxonomy): Eukaryota > Viridiplantae > Streptophyta > Magnoliopsida > Solanales > Solanaceae > Nicotiana > Nicotiana attenuata. The sequence goes on along the minus strand of NW_017670776.1, from coordinate 57,752 downwards.
TTTTGTGTTAATGCATGAAGGGTGATGCCGTGTCATATTGTGAGTGTTAATGCACGAAAGGTGATGCTATGCCATGTTGTGAGAGAGTTAATGCATGAAGGGTGATGTCGTGCCGTTTCTATTGATTCATATCGTGAGATCGAGAGTAAAAGCACGAAGGGTGATGCCGTGTATTTTCTTTTACCGTGGTTACTTGTTCCTAGTTGCTCAAAGTATATCGGTTGATCAAAGTGCTTATTACTGTTGTGATTCTTTGTCTTGTGATCCCCTCACCATGTCCCCCTCCCAGTATTACTTCTCTTGTTTCTTTTCTCGCGGTTATTGGTTCATATATTGTTATACTACACAGGTTTATTTGTAGGTGTCTTGTCTTAGCCTCGTCACTACTTCGCCAAGGTTAGACTCGACACTTACTAGTACATGGTGTCGGTTGTACCGATATTGCACTATGCACCTCCCGTGCAGATTTTGGTATTAGACCAAGCTGATCATGAGGTTAGCTGCTGGATCCATCCTACAGGAGACCCAAGGTAGATCTGCCGGCGTCCGCAGACCCTGGAGTCCCCTTCTAGACATTTCATTTTACTGTTTCTTTCATTTCAAAAATAGTTGTATCTCGTTCAGACATTTACTTATACTGAAATCTTAGAAGTTTGTGAATCGTGACTCCAGATCCGGGTAGTAGAATATATATATTGAGGTTCTTTTGAATTTTCGCTTTCATTTTAACTCGTTATAGCTTAATTACTGTAAATTATTGAAACGTATGAGAATTGGCCTAATGAATCTCTAACATTGGATTGCCTAACAAGTGAAATGTTAGGCACCATCACGGTCCCGAGGGTGGGAATTCCGGGTGGTGACAAGTTGGCATCAGACTACTAGGTTGCCTAGGTCTCACAATTCACGAACGGGCATAGTAGAGTCCGGGGAATCGATACAGAGATGTTTGTACTTATCTCTCAGAGGCTACAGAGTTTAAGAACAATGTCACTTCTACTCTTGTTCTCTCGTATGTGGCGAGAACACATACCACATCCTCAACTATGCGACAGCCAGAGCCCCCAGTGGCAGCTCTTACGAGGGGCAGAGGTCGAGGTCGAGGCAGGGGCAGGGCCCAGCCCAAAGCCCGAGCAGCAGTACCAATGGCGGAGCCTCAGGTGGATTTTGATGAGGAGGCTCTAGCCCAAACAGTTCCAGCAGGACCAGCTCAAGTCCCCCAGAGGTTCATCGCCACCCCAATGCTTCAGGACACTTTGGTCCGTTTGGTGGGCCTTATGGAGAGTGTAGCCCAGGCTGGCACTTTTCCCATGGAATCAGCCGTCTCTCAGGCTGGATGAGGAGGACAGCCTCTTGCTACTCACACCTTGGAGCAGGTGGCTCCCCGGTATCAGACTCCAACAACTCAGCCAGTTGGAGTATTTCAGCCAGCTGTTGCGGCACCAGACAGTGATGGTCATGCTATGACTCCTGAGGGTTTATTGAGATTGGATAAGTTCACCAGGCGCTTTCCAGTTCACCACAGTGGTGCACCTTCCGAGGACCCACAGGATTATCTTGACCACTGCCATGAGGTGCTACAGAACATGGGGATAGTGGAGACCAATGAGGTGGATTTTGCTGTGTTTTATATGACTGGTTCCGCCAAGAGATGGTGGAATGAATTTTTATTGACCAGACCAGCTGGGTCTCCTGCTTTTACTTTGGACCAATTCTCTTAGATATTTCTTTAGAAGTACCTTCATGTCACCCTGAAAGAGGACTATCGAAAGCAGTTCGAGCGTCTCTAGCAGGGCAGTATGACCGTCACTCAGTATGAGATCCTTTTTGTGGATTTGGCCCGTCATGTTATTCTTCTGCTTCCCACCGAGAGTGAGAGGGTGAGAAGGTTTATTGATGGACTTACTCAGCTTATCAGATTCTAGATGGCTAAGGAGACTGGGAGTGAGATTACTGATCAAATGGCTGTCAATGTTGCTAGGTGAGTCGAGATGATTCTAGCCTAGGGGAGTGGTTAGGGGTTTGACAAGAGGCCGCGTCACTCCACTGGATTCAATGGAGCCTTATCTGGAGGCCGAGGTACTTTTGGTAGAGGCCATCCTCCCAGGCCATTTCATTCAACACTCTGGGTATCCCATGGTGCCTCAGGTGGTCGTGGCCCTCATATGCATTACTCCGACCGGTTAGCCTACAGTGCACCACCAGCTCCTATTAGTGCACCTCTGCTCTAGAGCTTTCAGGGTGGTTACTCGGGTCGACAAGGTCAATATGAGGGTCAGTAGTCGCAGCAGCTAAGGTCCTGTTATACTTGGGGTGATCCAAGGCACATTGCTAGATTTTGCCCTCGTGCATCGAGTAGTTCTCAACATCAGGGTTCTCGTGCCATGATCCTGGCACCGGGTACTTCACCGCCTGCTCAGCCAGCCAGAGGTAGGGGTCAGGCAGCCAGAGGTGGTGGTCAAGCCATTAGAGGTGGAGGTCAGGCTCCTAGAGGTGGAGGCCAGCCAGCTAGGGCCCGTCCTAAAGATACAGTCCAGAGTGGTGGGGCCCAGCCCCGGTTTTATGCTTTTCTAGCCAGACCTGAGGCTGAGTCTTCTGACACCGTCATCACAGGTACAGTTTCAGTTTGAAGTAGAGATGCTTCAGTTTTATTTGATCTGGGTTCTACTTTTTCGTATGTGTCCTCCTATTTTGCTTCATATTTGGTTGTGCCCCGTGATTCTTTGAGTGTCCCCGTATATGTGTCCACACCGGTGGGGGATGCTATTGTAGTAGACCGCGTTTATCATTCATGTGTGGTCACCATTGGGAGTCTTGAGACTAATGTGGACCTTCTACTTCTCGATATGGTAGACTTTGATGTTATATTGGGTATGGATTGGCTGTCACCTTATCATGCTATATAGGATTGTCACGCCAAGAAAGTGACCTTAGCCTTGCCGAGGTTGCCTCGATTAGAGTGGATAGGGACTCCTGGTCATTCTACCGGCAGGGTTATCTCTTATATGAAGGCTCGGTATGGTCGAGAAGGGGATTCTAGCTTATATGGCTTATTTCGGCGATTCTAGTGCGGAGGTTCCTTCCATTGATTCTGTACCAGTTGTTCAAGAGTTTCTAGAGGTATTTCCTGCAGACCTGCCAAGGATGCCACCCAACAAGGATATTGACTTGGTTCCGGGCACTCAGCCCATTTCTATTCCGCCATACCGTATGGCCCCGCTAGAGTTGAAAGAATTGAATGAACGATTGCAAGATTTGCTTGATAAGGGCTTCATTAGACCTAGTGTCTCGCTCTAGGGTGCGCCCGTGTTATTTGTGAAAAAGAAAGATAGGTTGATGTGGATGTGCACAGACTATCGATAGTTGAATAGAGTCACCATCAAGAACTAGTATCCATTGGCGATAATTGATGACTTATTTGATCAGCTTCGGGGTGCCAAGGTGTTTTCAAATATCGATATGAGTTCTAGCTACCACCAGTTGAGGATTAGGGCATCCGATGTCCCTAAGATAGCTTTTCGAACTCGGTATGGGCATTATGAGTTTCTACTGATGTCATTTGGGTTGACAAATGCCCCAGCAGCATTCATGGAATTGATGAACCAGGTGTTCAAGCCTTATCTGGATTCCTTTGTGATTGTCTTCATTGATGATATCTTGATCTACACCTGCAGCCGAGAGGAGCATCAGCAGCATCTTCGGATCGTACTTCAGACTCTGAGAGACAGCCAGTTATATGCTAAGTTTTCAAAGTGCGAGTTTTGGTTGGATTCTGTCGCCTTCTTGGGGCACGTTGTATCAGGCGAGGGTATTCAAGTGGATCCTAAGAAGATTGAGCCAGTTCAGAACTGGGCTAGACCTACTTCGGCCACGGAGATCCATTCATAGTTTCTTGGTTTTGGCGGGTTATTACCGTCGGTTTGTGGAGGGTTTTTTACTATAACAGCCTCGTTGACCAGGTTGACCCCTAGAAGGGTTCCCTGTTCAGATGGTCAGACAAGTGTGAGGCTCAAGACAGTTTTGACTACGTCGCTGGTACTGGTGTTGCCCACAGATTCAGGATCTTATACGGTATATTGTGATGCATCTCGTATTGGACTTGGTGCAATATTGATGTAGGGTGACAAGTTGATTGCATATGCTTCGCGACAACTAAAGGTTCACAAGAAGAATTACCCTGTTCATGACCTAGAGCTGGCAGCCATTGTTTACGCGCTGATGATTTGGAGAGACTATCTGTACGATGTGTCGTGTGAGGTATTCACAGATCATCGGAGCTTGCAGTATTTGTTCTAGCAGAAAGAGCTCAATTTGAGGCGGAGGAGGTGGTTAGAGCTATTGAAAGACTATGATATCACCATCTTGTATCATCCCGAGAAGGCCCATATGGTGGCCGATGCTTTCAGTAGGAAGTAAACTAGTATGGAAGCCTTACGTACATTCAAGTCGGTGAGAGGCCGCTAGCATAAGATGTTCAGGCCTTGGCCAATCAGTTTGTGAGGTTTGATATTTTCGAGCCCAGCTTGTACAGTCATTCGGTCTTCTTTGTTTGAGCGTATCAGAGATCGATAGTATGACGACCCTTATTTGCTTGTCCTTAGGGACACAGTGCGGCATGGTGGTGCCAAGCAACTTACTGTTGGATATGATGGAGTTTATGCAGGGTCGTATTTGTGCCTAATATGGATGGACTTCGTAAGTTAATTCGTGAAGAGGCCTATAGTTCCCGGTATTTTATTCATCCGGGCGCCGCCAAGATGTATCAGGACTTGCGGCAGCATCAATGTCTAAATTGTCAGCAGGTAAAGTGTTAGCATCAGAGGCCCGGTGGTTTGCTGAAGAAGTTGGAGATTCCTGAGTGGAAGTGGGAGCATATCACTATGGATTTCGTTGTTGGACTCTCACGAACTCAGAAGAAGTTCGATGCAATTTGGGTCATTGTGGACAGGCTGACCAAGTCAGCGCATTTTATTCCTGTGGCAGTTACTTATTCTTAAGAGCGGTTAGAAGAGATCTATATCCGCGAGATCATCCGTCTTCACGGTGTGCCCATGTATATCATTTCTGATCGAGGTACGCAGTTCACCTTGCATTTCTGGAGGGCACTGCCGTGTGAATTGGGCACGCAGGTTGAGCTGAGCACAGCATTTCATCCTCAGACGGACGGGCAATCCGAACTCACTATTCAGATATAGAGGATATGCTCCGCGCTTGTGTTAAAGACTTTGGAGGTTCATGGGATCAGTTCATGCTGCTAGGCGAGTTTGCCTACAACAACAGTCATCAGCCGAGCATTCAGATGGCTCCCTATGAGGCATTATATGGTAGGCAGTACTGGTCTCCAATCGGATGGTTGGAGTCGGGGGAGGCTCGGTTGTTGGGTACAGAATTAGTACAGGATGCCTTGGATAAGGTCAAGATTATTTAGGATCGACTTCGCATACCTCAGTCCAGGCAGAAGAGTTATACCGACTGTAGAGTTCGTGATGTTGCATTCATGGTCGGAGAGAAAGTGTTGCTTCGGGTATCACCAATAAAGGGTGTAATGAGGTTTGGAAAGAAAGGCAAGTTGAGCCCTAGGTATATCGGGCCTTTTGAGATTCATGAGCGAGTGGGATAGGTAGCCTACAGACTTGCGTTGCCACCCGGTTTATCAGCGGTTCATCCAGTGTTCCGTGTGTCCATGCTTCGGAAGTAACACGGTGATCCATCCCATGTGTTAGACTTCAGCACTGTCCAGCTGGACAAGGATTTGACCTACAGGAAGAGCCGGTGGCTATTCTTGCCCAGCAGGTTCGCTAGGTGAGATCAAAGAGTTATCCCTCAGTTAGAGTGCAGTGGAGAGGTCAGCCCATGGAGGCAACTACTTGGGAGTCTGAGGTGGACATGCGGAGTAGATATCCCCACCTTTTCACCATCCCAGGTACTTTTCTATATCCGTTCGAGGATAAAGGGTCATCTCAGTTTAGAGGTACTTTTCTATATCCGTTCGAGATACTTTTCAGTTTTAGAGGTCGAAAATACGATGACCCGATAAGTCATCTCATGTTTTAGAACTAAATTCTGCGTTCTGAAGCCTTAAGTATCTTAATTTAGGCTTTCTTGATTTGCGTGCACGGTACGGGTGTTTTTCCGGAAGGCTTATATGTTAAAAACTGATAAAAAAAAAGAATTTTTGCCTTAAAAGTTAATTTTAGTTGACTTCGTTCAATATTTTAAGTAAACGGACCCGGACCCATATTTTGATGGTCCCGGTGGGTCCGTATTAAAATATGAGACCTGAGCGTATAGCCGGAATCGAATTCCGAGGTCCATAGCTGGAAATATGATGTTTTGTTGAAAATTGAAAAACTGAAAATTTAATGGTTTTAAGAATTTGGTTAATGTTTGGTCTCGTTTTATCAGGCTCGTATTTTAGTTTCGGAACCCGGTAAAGGTCCATTATAATATTTAAGACTTGTCTGTGAAATTTGGTGAGAAATGGAGTTAGTTTCACGTGATTCGGACGTCCGTTTGTGAAAATAGAAGTTTTAAAGCTTTCTTGAAAATTTCATTCAATTTTGTGTTCAATTCGTAGTTCTAGGTGTTATTTTGGCGATTTGATCGCGCGAGCAAGTTCGTATGATGTCTTAGGACTTGTTTGCATTTTTGGTTTGGAACCCCGAGGGCTTGGGTGAGTTTCGGTTAGGCTATGAGATGATTTGAACTTAGAAAATCTGGTGTTTTTACTGCAGTTGGTGTTCTAGTGTGTTGTGCTTCGCGATCGCGAAGTCATTCTCGAAATCGTGAAGGGGATCTGGGCTCAGGGAGGATTTTACACTACGCGAACATGAGACCATGGTTGCGAACGTAGAGCACTTGGGAGGATTGCTCTATGCGAACACGACCCGTCTCACGCGAACGCGTAGCTTTATCTAGGCTGGGTAGGGGGAGTTGAGGTAACTCTACGCGAACACGAGTCCAGCCTCGCGAACGCAGAGCTCAGGGGGGATAGACCTTCGCGAATGCGTACAATTACTTGTGATCGCGTAGGCCACTTAGGCCTTGCTCTTTGCGAACGCGATGAACACTGTCGCCCAAACACGCGGTTCATCAACTCCATAAATACTGCTGGGGCATTGGTCAACCCAAATGACATGACCAGGAACTCATAAAGCCCATACCGAGTGCGGAATGCTGTCTTAGGGACATCAGACGCCCTAATCCTCAGCTGATGGTAGCCAGATCTCAAGTCTATCTTTGAAAACACCTTTGCACCCTGAAGCTGGTCGAACAAATCGTCAATCCTCGGCAGTGGATACTTGTTCTTAATCGTCACTTTGCTCAATTGTCGGTAATCAATGCACATCCTCATTGAACCATCCTTTTTCTTCACAAATAACACCGGCGCACCCCAAGGGGAAACACTAGGTCTGATAAAACCCTTCTCTAGCAAATCCTGCAACTGGTCTTTTAACTCCTTTAACTCTGGCGGGGCCATGCGATACGACGGGATAGAAATGGGCTGCGTGCCCGGAGCCAGATCAATACAAAAATCGATACCCCTGTCGGGCAGCATACCCGGCAGGTCTGAAGGGAAAACCTCGGGGAACTCCCGAACAATAGGAACAGAATCAATAGAAGGTACCTCTGCGCTGGAATCGCGAACATACACCAGATAAGCTAAACACCCCTTCTCGACCATGCGTCGAGCCTTCACATATGAGATAACACTGCGAGTGGTATGCCCTGGGGTCCCTCTCCACTCCAAACGGGGCAAATATGGCAAGCCAAGGTCACGGTCTTGGCGTGACAATCCAAGATAGCATGATACGGGGACAACCAATCCATCCCTAATATAACGTCAAAATCCACCATGTCTAAGAGCAATAAATCAACACGGGTCTCAAGACCCTAAAACACTACCACACAAGAACGATACACTCGGTCGACCACTATAGAATCACCCACCGGTGTAGATACATAAACAGGAATACCCAAAGCATCACTAGGCATGACCAAGTATAGTGCAAAATAGGATGACACATACGAATACGTAGACCCAGGGTCAAATAGTACTGAAGCATCCCTATCACAGACCAGAATAGTACCTGTAATAACTGCATCTGAACACTCAGCCTCTGGCCTGGCTGGAAGAGCATAACACCGAGGCTGGGCCCCACCTCCTTGAACCATATCTCTGGGACGATCGGCTGCTGGCTGGTCTCTACCTCTGGCGGTCCGAGCTCTACCTCTATGATCTCTACCTCCACCTATATGGCCTCTACCCCCGCCTCTAGCTGGCTGGGCAGGCTGTGGAACCTCCGGTGCCTACGATAACTCTGATGCTGAGGGCTGTCAGAAGCTCGAGGGCAATACCTGGCAATGTGCCTCGTGTCGCCACACGTGAAACAAGCCCTCGGAGCTGGGAATAACGAAGTGGTGGTGCACTGATAGGTGCTGGTGGTGCACTGAAAGACTGGTGATCAGGACAATGCGGCTGAGAACCACTACCACCTGAAGTACTATGTGAGACCTGTAAGGCTGACTGAAAGGGCCTAGGAGGATGGCCTCTACCATAAGAATCTCTACCTCCAGACCAGGTACCACTGAATTTGCCTGAGTGACGGGGCCTCTTGTCTGACCCATGACCACCTCCCCATGCAAGAGCCATCTCAACTCTACGGGCCGCGTTGGCTACCTCCTGAAAAGAAATCTCACTCCCGGCTCCCACAGCCATCTGGAGATGGATCGGTTGAATCAACCCATCAATAAACCTTCGCACCCTCTCTCTCTTGGTGGGGAGTATCACAATAGCATGGCGAGCTAGATCAATGAACCGGGTCTCATACTGAGTGACTGTCATAGAGCCCTGCTAGAGGCGCTCAAACTGCCTGCGAAGAGCCTCTCGCTGAGTAACTGGGAGAAACTTCTCCAAAAACAACTCTGCAAACTGGTCCCAAGTCGGAGATGGTGACCCTGCTGGCCTGGCTAAACAATAGTCCCTCCACCAAGTCTTGGCGGATCCAGATAGACGAAAGGTGGCGAAGTCGACCCCATTGGTCTCCAAAATACCCATAGTCCGAAGAACCTCATGGCAGCTATATAAGAAATCCTGGGGGTCCTCTGAAGAAGCACCGCTGAATGTGGTGGGGAAGAGCTTGGTCAACCTATCTAGCCTCCACAAAGCATCTGCGGACATAGCCGCTCCATCGCCGGTCTGAGTCACAATACCCGGCTGAACTGCCACAGCTGGCTGAACCACTGGAACCTGAGCCTGGGGAGCTACCTGCTCCGGAGTACGTGTAGCAGGAGTCTGAACTCCTCCTCCAGCCTGGGATGTGGCTGGTGCTACTGGAAGCAAACCCGCTCGAGTGACGCTCTCCATAAGGCCTACCAATCTGACCAAAGCGTCCTGAAGAACTGGGGTGGCTATAAACCCCTCTGGGACCTGAGCTGGGCCCACCGGAGCTGCTGGGGCTGGAACCACCTCATCATAATCAACATGAGGCTCCACCTCTGGGACTGCTGCTCGGGGCTGAGCTTTGCCCCGGCTCGGTCTCTGGCACGGCCTCGACCTCGCCCTCTGCCCCTCGTAGGAGCTGCTGCTGGGGGCTCGGGCTGCTGCGCGATAGAAGAGGAAGCACGTGTTCTCGCCATTTGCGAAAGAACAGAGTAGAAAGACAATCAGTATTTGAGAAACAGAATCGCACGATAAGAAAGAACAAAAGTGAAATTTTCCTAACTCTGTAGCCTCTGGGGGATAAATACAGACGTCTCCGTACCGATCCATCAGACTCTACCGAGTTTGTCCGTGAGTTGTGAGACCTATGTAACCTATTGCTATGATACCAACTTGTCACGACCCGGATTTCCCACCCTCGGGAGTCATGATGGCGCCTACTAATAGGAGCTAGGCAAGCCAATTATCAATTACCTCTTTTAGCGAACGTCGACAATATTAGAAACAATGAAGCATTTAATAATAAAGCGAAAGTCTCAAATATAATTAACTAAAAGAAATGCGGAAGTATAACATAATCCTCTACCCAAGACTGGTGTCACAATACTCACGAACGCTAGAGAATACTAAATACAAGGTTTGAATGAAACATGAAACTGTCTGCTTCAGTACAAATGATAACAAACTAAATAAAGTAGAAAGGGACTGCGGCCCTGCGGACGTCAGCATGGCTACCTCGAATGTCCCTGGACTGAAGTCAGCTTCCAATCAACTACTGCTGTCAAAAAGCTGCTGCTCCAGCACTGTGATCTGTGCAAAAAGATGCACAGAATGTAGCATCAACACAACCGACCCCATGTGGTGGTAAGTGCCTGGCCTAACCCCGGCGAAGTAGTGACGAAGCTAGGACCAGACTCCAGACAAAACCTGTGCAGATATATATATATATATATATATATATATATATATATATACAAATACAACGAAATAATAGCGGGAAATAAACAATTAAAGCTGGGAGGGGGAAACATGCTTATGGGGTAGCAGATAAAACGGAATATCAGGAAATAACAAAGGGACTACAACTGATTTCTTCTAACACAGAATAAGGGAAAACAAACCACTTTCACTTGTTTCAATTTCCTCTCATTGTAGGCGTGCAACTCGATCCCATCTCTCATAATATCACGTGGTAGGCGTACCACTCGATCCCATTTCATAATATCACGTGGTAGGTGTACCACTCGATCCCATTTCATAATATCACGTGGTAGGCGTACCACTCGCTCCCATTTCTTTCAACACAATACACAATATAGTCCCGGCAAGGGAAAAGATGTCATAACAAACTATCCCTGCAAGGGAACAAGATAATTAATATAAACTATCCCGGCAAGGAACAAGATAATATAATAACTACCCGGCAAGGGAGATCCAGCTATAAACCAAACTTTTTCAATTTCTACTTAACACAAATTTAATCAATACTCAGTTCTCATCAATTACTGGCTCAGTTGTTAAAGATTTCTAACCAAGTCCTCATAAACAACAATTAAGAATTCGATAATTTAGCAATTCAGGACTCACGGTCATGCTCGACACCAGTGTATAGATACTCGTCACTATGCCTATACACCGTACTCTACAAATTAGCAATTAGCAAATAAGACTCTACTCCTATTCCCTCAAGCCAAAGTTAGACCAAACACTTACCTCAACTTCCACGGCTAAATCAATCCACAACGACCGCTTTCCCTCTCGAATTCGGCTCCAACTCAATCAAATCTATGAAATAACGACTTTATAATATCAATAATAGCCAAACAAATCAAACCCAGTGCCTAAATATAGATTCCCAACCTTTCTTCCAAAAATTCCAAAATCGACCCCGGGCCCGCGTGGTCAAAACCCGAGGTTCGGACCAAGTTCATATCCCCCATTTCCCCACGAGCCCGAATATACAATTTGTTTTCAAATTCGACCCCAACACGAGGTCTAAATCAAAGAAGATTGAAAAGCCCTAACTCTACCCATTTTCCCCCAATTTCAACCCTAGATTACATGATTTGAGCCTAAGAATTTGATAAATGATGAAGGAAAATGAAGGAAACAAGTTAAATAATACTTACCCAAGAAGCTTTGGTGAAGAAGAGCTCTAGAAATCGCCTATGGGCTGTGGAGAAGATGAGTTCGTGTGTTTTTGGGTGAAAAATCCTGTCACTATTCTGTTTTGGGTATTTAAAATCACTGGGCAAAAGCCCTTCGCGTTCGCGGGAAGTGGATCGCGTTCGCGAAGGAATATCAAAAAGGGCATCGCGAATGCGGACGGTAAGACACGAACGCGTAGAAGGAAAAAGGGTGGGGTCCTTGGATTGGTCTACGCGAACGCGTGGACCCTAACGCGAATGCGGGGAAGGAAACAACATAGCTTCACGATCGCGGTGGTATGCACGCGAACGCAAAGAAGAGAGTGAAGTTGGGCCCGCATGGTCAAATAACCTTACGCGTTCGCGAGGGCTCGAACGCGAACGCGAAGAAAGAAGGACACGAAGCTATGCGAACGCGATGGTAAGAGTGCGATCGCGAAGAAGGAAATCCCTGGGCAAAATATCAGATTTTTCTACAACTTTTACTAAGTTCAAAACACCCCGAACCACCTCCGAAACACTCCCGAGCCCTCGGGGCTCCTAACCAAACACACACACTAACTCAACCACATCCTACGAACTAACCGTGAGATCAAATCGCCAAAATAACATCAAAAACGAGGAATCAAACCTCAAACTCATCACTTTTTCATCAAACTTCATAAACTTTGATTTTTAGATATTTAGGTCCGAAACACGTCAAATGACGTCCGATTCCAACCAAATTTCACAGGAAGCGCTTAAACCACATATAAGACCTGTACCGGGCACCGGAACCAAAATACGGGCCCGATACCAACACTTTCTAAACCATTTTCATTTCAAATTTCCATATAAATTCAGAAAAACAATTTCCTTTAAAAATTCATTTCTCGGGCTCGGGATCTCGGATTTTGATTCCGGGCATACGCCCGAGTCCCATATTTTCCTACAGACCCTCCGGGACCGTCCAATCACGGGTCCGGGTCCATTTACCCAAAATGTTGACCAAAGTCAACTTTATTCATATTAATATCAAAATTTATCAATTTTTACACAGAATTCATATTTAATCTTTCCGGCTATGCGCCTGGACTGTGCACGCAAATTGAGGCAAGCCTAAATGAGGTTTTCAAGGCCTCAGAGACACAGAATGAGTGAGAAAACAGGTGATGACCCTTTGGGTCGTCACAGTTAGATGTAGGAGCTGGATTATGGCTAGTGGTTTGTGATTGGATTAGTGGTTTAGAACCTCAGCCTCGACCTCTGCCCCTCGTAAGAGCTGCCACTAGGGGCTTTGGCTGCTGCTCAGCTGAGGATGTGGTATGTGTTCTCGTCATCTGCAAGAGAACAAGAGTAGACCAATTAGCAATGAGAGAACAAAATCGCACGACAGAGAAGAATAGAAGTGATAATGTTCCTGAACTTTGTAGCCTCTGGGAGATAAGTACAGACGTCTCCGTACTGATCCCCCAGACTCTACTAAGCCCGATCATGAATTGTGATACCTAGGCAACCTAGTGCTCTCATACCAACTTGTCACGACCCAGAATTCCCACCCTCGGGACCGTGATGGCGCCTAACATTTCACTTGGTAGGTAAGCTAACGTTAGAGATTCATTAAGCCAATTCTCATACATTTCAATAATTAACAGTAATTAAGCTACAACGAGTTAAAATGAAAGCGAAAATTCAAACACCCTCCATATATATATTCTACTACCCGGATCTGGAGTCACAATTCACGAACTTCTAAGACTTCACTACAAGTAAATGTTTGAAAGAAATACAACTGTTTTCGAAATGAAAGAAACAGTAAAATGAAATGTCTAGAAGGGGACTCCAGGGTCTGCAGACACCGGCAGATGTACCTTGGGTCTCCTGTAAGATGGATCCAGCAGCTAAACTCACGATCAGCTCGGGCCAGTACCAAAATCTGCAGAGGAGGTGCAGAGTGTAGTACCAGTATAACCGACCCGTGTACTAGTAAGTGTCGAGTCTAACCTCAGCGAAGAAGTGACGAGGTTGAGACAAGACACTACAAATAAATCCGTGCAATATAACAATATATGTACTAATAACAGCGATAAATGAAACAAGACAAGTAATACTGGGAGGGGGACATGCTGAGAGGATCACAAGATAAAGGATCACAACTGTAATAAGCACTTTGATCAACCGATATATTATGAGCAATTAGAAACGAGTAACCACGGTAAAAGAAAATGCATGGCAACACCCTTTGTGCTTTTACTCTCAACCTCACCATATGAATCAATAAAAACAGCACGATACCACCATTCGTGCATTAGCTCTCTCATAACATGGCACGATATCACTCTTGGTGCATTAACACTCACAATATGGCACGACATCACCCTTCCTGCATTAACACTCATAAAACATGGCACGACATCACGCTTCATGCATTGACACTCCCCCTCACCAAAACAATGAACAATAATAATAGGGAGATAGAAATAACAAGAACAAGTCTTACTTCAACATTTGGTTCCACAAACCAACCTCAACTTTGAGTCAATACTCAATCAATACCAAGATCCGTAAACATGATAAGAATGATCAGCACAACGATTAACTAGTCTAAACATGAATAATATGATCAAGGAAATCAACAAATACAAGAATAAGACCCACTCGCATGCTATGACTCGGTGACAACGCATAGGTACTCGACACCTCACCTATACGTTGTATCCAACATTCAAACATGTAGAAAATATGCAAATAAGACCTAATCCCTCGAGCCAAGGTTAACCACGACACTTACCTTACTCCGCGGTCAATTCAAGCTCTTCTGGGGCTTTTCCCCCAGAATTCGCCTCCAAACCACTCGTATCTAGCCACAATTAACTCAATAACATCAAATATTGCTAAAGGAATCAACTACAATGCATAAATTTAGATTTCCCAAACTTTCCCCTAAAAAGTCAAAAACTAACGGCCCGCTTGGTCAAAATCCGAAGTTCGGACCAAAATTTATTTACCCATTCACCCTCGAGCCCGGATATATAATTGGTTTTGGAATCTGACCTCAATTTGAGGTCCAAATCCCCAATTTTCCAAATCCCTAGTTTCTACCCAAAAACCCCCAATTCTACTATGAAAATCTAGATTTTAGGTTGAAAATTCATGAAATGTAATGGGTAATGACTTGTTTGTGATAGTCTTTATTAATGATATTCTGATATACTCCCACAGTCAGGAGGAGCACGAGCAGCACCTCAGAGTGGTTCTTCAGACTCTGAAGGATAGTCAGCTATATGCTAAGTTCTCGAAGTGTGAGTTCTGGTTGAGTTTGGTTGCATTTCTGGGTCACGTTATATCAGCAGAGGGTATTCAGGTGGACCCGAACAAGATTGAGGCAGTCAAGAACTGGCCCCGACCAACATCAGCCACAGAGATTCGGAGTTTCTTGGGGTTAGCAGGCTACTATCGCCGGTTCGTAGTGGGGTTTTCATCTATTGCAGCCCCGATGACCAGATTGACCTAGAAGGGTGCCCAGTTCAGATGGTCAGACGAGTGTGAGGCGAGCTTTCAGAAGCTCAAGACAGCTCTGACTACGGCGCCGGTATTGGTTTTGCCCACAGGTTCAGGGCCTTATACAGTATATTGTGATGCTTCCCGTATTGGGCTTTCTGTAGTATTGATGCAGGAGGGCAGAGTCATAGCCTATGCTTCGAGGCAGTTGAAGACCCACGAGAAGAATTATCCGGTTCATGATCTAGAGTTGGCAGCCATTATTCATTCTTTGAAGATTTGGAGGCATTATCAATATGGTGTGACGTGTGAGGTGTACACTAATTACAAGAGTCTTCAGTACTTGTTCAAGCAAAAGGAGTTGAATTTGAGGCAGAGGAGGTGGTTGGAGTTGCTGAAAGATTATGATGTTACTATTTTGTATCACCCGGGGAGAGCCAATGTGGTGGCCGATGCATTGAGTAGGAAGTCCGCCAGCATGGGTAGTCTTGCTTATATTCCGGTCAGCCAGAGACCGCTTGCTTTGGATATTCAGGCCTTGGCCAATCGATTTGTGAGGTTAGATATTTCTGAGCCCAACAGAGTGTTAGCTTGCACTGTTGCACGTTCTTCATTATTGGAGCGTATCCGAGATCGGCAATTTGATGATCCCCATTTGTGTGTCTTGAGAGACACGGTGCAGTGTGGAGGTGCCAAGAAGGTGACCTTAGATGATGATGGTGTCTTGAGACTACAGGGGCGAGTTTGTGTGCCCAATGTTGATGGGATTCGAGAGTTGATCTTAGCGGAGGCCCATAGTTCCCGGTATTCTATTCACCCGGGCGCCGCGAAGATGTATTAGGACTTGCGGCAGCATTATTGGTGGCGTGGGATAAAGAAGGATATAGTTGCATATGTGGCTCGATGTTTGAACTGTCAGCAGGTTAAGTATGAGCATCAGAGGCCTGGTGGACTGTTTCAGAGGATTGAGCTTCCCGAGTGGAAGTGGGAGAGGGTTACTATGGATTTTGTTACTGGACTCTCGTTGACCCGGAAGAAGTTTGATGCGATTTGGGTCATTGTTGATAGGCTGACCAAGTCAGCGCATTTTGTTCCTGTTGCAACCACTTATTCATCCGAGAGGTTAGCTGAGATCTACATCAGAGAGATTGTTCGCCTTCATGGGGTGCCGGTATCTATCATTTCGGACCGGGGTACGCAGTTTACCTCGCGCTTCTGGAGAGGAGTTCAGCGAGAGTTGGGCACCCAAGTTGAGTTGAGCACAGCATTCCATCCTCAGACGGACGGACAGTCCGAGCGGACTATTCAGATATTGGAGGACATGCTCCGAGCTTGTGTTATTGACTTTGGAGGTTCGTGGGATTAGTTCTTGCCTTTAACGGAGTTTGCCTACAACAACAGCTACCAGTCCAGCATTCAGATGGCTCCTTATGAGGCGTTGTATGGTAGGCGATGTCGGTCTCCAGTTGGATGGTTTGAGCCGGGAGAGGCTCGGTTATTGGGTACAGATCTAGTTCAGGAGGCCTTGGACAAGGTCAAGATCATTCAGGATAGGCTTCGGACAGCTCAGTCCAGGCAGAAGAGTTATGCAGATCATAAGGCTCGAGATGTAGCTTTCATGGTTGGTGAGCGGGTATTGCTCCGAGTGTCGCCTATGAAGGGCGTGATGAGATTTGGGAAGAAGGGCAAGCTTGGCCCGAGGTTCATTGGCCCATTTGAGATTCTCGACCGTGTGGGAGAGGTGGCTTATAGGCTTGCCTTGCCGCCTAGCTTGTCAGCCGTGCACCCAGTTTTTTTACGTGTCCATTCTTCGGAGGTATCAGGCAATCCAGCCCACGTAATAGATTTCAGCACTGTCCAATTGGACAAGAATCTGTCTTATGAGGAGGAGCCGGTGGCTATTCTAGACCTGCAGGTTCGACAGTTGAGATCGAAGAGTTTTCCTTCAGTACGAGTTCAGTGGAGAGGTCAGCCCCCTGAGGCATCGACCTGGGAGTCCGAGTCCGATATGCGGAGCCGTTATCCTCATCTATTTTCCGACTCAGGTACTTCTTTCTTTTGTCCGTTCGAGGACGAACGGTTGTTTTAAAGGTGGAGAATGTGACGACCCAAAGGGTCATCACCTGTTTTCTCATTCATTCTGTGCTTCTGAGGCCTTGAAAACCTCATTTTTTAGTCGCCTCGATTTGCGTGCGCAGTCCAGGCGCGTAGCCGGAAAGCTTAAATATGAATTCTGTGTGAAAAATGATGAATTTTGATATTAATATGATTAAAGTTGACTTTGGTCAACATTTTGGGTAAACGGACCCGGACCCGTGATTGGACGGTCCCGGAGGGTCCGTAGAAAAATATGAGACTCGGGCATATGCCCGGAGTCGAATTCCGAGGTCTAGAGCCCGAGAAATAAATTTTTCTGTGAAATTATTTTTCTGAAATTAATATGGAAATTTGAAAAGGAAATTGATTAGAACGTGTTGGTATCGGGCCCGTATTTTGGTTCCGGCGCCCGGTACAGGTCTTATATGTGGTTTAAGCGCTTTCTGTGAAATTTGTTGAAATCGGACGTCATTTGACGTGTTTCGGACCTAAATATCTAAAAATAAAAGTTTATGAAATTTGATGAAAAGGTGATGATTTTGAGGTTTGATTCCTCGTTTTTGATGATATTTTGGCGATTTGATCGCACGGTTAAGTTCGTAGGATGTTAATGAGTTAGTGTGTGTGATTGGTTAGGAGCCCTGAGGGCTCGGGAGTGTTTTCGGATAGGTGTCGGAGTGTTTTGGACTTAGGAAATGCAGTAGAATTGCTGCTGTCAGTTGTCCAGTTTTCCTTCTATGCGATCGCATAGGATAGGCCGCGATCGCATAGAGCAAATTGCTAAGGTTCAGAAATCCTCTATGCGATCGCATTATAGTCTCCGCGATCGCATTGTACAAAGCTCAGCCCACATTTATTTTCCTCTATGCGTTCGCAACCACACTCCTGCGATCGCAGAGCTCATCCAACCTGACCCTATGCGATCGCGTCCCCTCTTCTGCGATCGCATAGGGCAATTTCGCCCAGTGATTTTAAAAGCCTAAAAACAGAACAGTGACGGGAAAAACTCCACAAAACACACGAGCTCTTCTTCTCCACAGCCCCTAGGCGACTTGTAGAGCGATTCTTCACCAAATATTTTTGGGTAAGTATTATCTAACTCGTTTCTTCATTTTCTATCATCATCCATTGAAATCCTAGGCCTAAAAGTAATCTAGGGTTGAAATTGGGGGAAATGGGTAGAGTTAGGGCTTTTCAATTTCCTTTGATTTAGACCTCGTTTCGGGATCAAATTTAAAAATAAATTATATATTCGGGCTCGTGGGGGAATGGGTGATATGAAATTGGTTCAAACCTCGTGTTTTGACCAAGCGGGCCCGGGGTCGATTTTGGAATTTTTGGAAGAAAGGTTGAGAATCTGTATTTAGGCATTGGGTTTGATTTGTTTAGCTATTATTGATACTATAAAGTCGTCATTTCATAGATTTGATTGAGTTGGAGCCGAATTCAAAAGGGAAAGCGGTCGTTGTGGATTGATTTAGCTGTGGAAGTTGAGGTAAGTGTTTGGTTTAACCCTAGCTTGAGGGAATAGGAGTTGAGTCTTGTTTGCTAATTGCTAATTGATTGAGTACGGTGTATATATAGGCATGGTGACGAGTATCTATACACTGGTGTCGAGCATGACCGTGAGTCCAAAATTGCTAATTTATTGAATTCTTAATTGTTGTTTATGAGGATTTGGTTAGAAATCTTTAACACTGAGCCAGTAATTGTTGAGGTTGAGTATTGATTTCATTGTGTTAAGTAGAAATTGAATAAGTTTGGTTAAAGCTGGATCTTCCTTGCCGGGGTAGTTGAATTGATATCCTGTTCCCTTGCCGGGCTACTTATTGTATTGTCTTGATCCCTTGCCGGGAATTTACTATGTGACCTTACTCCCTTGTCGGGATTTCTCTGTGTTATTGTGTTGAGAGGAAATGGGAGCGTGTGGTACGTCTACCACGTAGTATTATGAAATGGGAACGTGTGGTACGCCTACCACGTAGTATCATGAAATGGGAACGTGTGTTACGCCTACCACGAAATGTTACGAAATGGGAGCGTGTGGTACGCCTACCATGTAGTATTATGAAATGGGATCGTGTGGTACGCCTACCACGTGATATGAGAAAATGGGATCGTGTTGCACGCCTACAACGAGAGGGAAATTGAAATAAGTGAAAGTGGTTTGTTCTCCCTTATTCTGCGCTAGAAGAAATCAGACGTAGTTTCTTTTGTTATTCCTGATATTCTGTTTTATCTGCTACCCCTTAAGCATGTTTCCCCTTCCCAGTTTTAATTGTTTACTTTCCGCTATTATTTCGTTGTACTTGTATATATACCTGCACAGGCTTGTTTGGTAGTCTGGCCTAGCCTCGTCACTACTACGCCGGGGTTAGGCTAGGCACTTACCAGCACATGGGGTCGGTTGTGCTGATGCTACACTCTGTGCATCGTTTTGCACAGATCTCGGTGCCGGAGCAGCTTTTGGACAGCAGCAGTTGATTGGGAGTTGACTTCAGTCCAGGGGCATTCGAGGTAGCCTTGCTGACGTCCGCAGGCCCGGAGTACCTTTCTATTTTATTCAGTTTGTTATCATTTGTACCGAAGCAGACACTTTTATGTTCCATTCAAACCTTGTATCTAGTATTCTCTAGACGTTCCTGAGTATTGTGACACCAATCTTGGGTAAAGGATCTTGTTAAACTTCCGCATTTTCTTTCAGTTAATTATTATTTGAGACTTCCGCTTTATCATATCAAGTTTTGTTTTTATTAAACGATCGATAATTGCTAAAAGAAGTAAATTAACTTGGCTTGCCTAGCTCTCATTAGTAGGCGCAATCACGACTCTCGAGGGTGGGAAATCCGGATCGTGACAATAAGCGACCAACTTTGGTCGCTTTTCGTGGTCGCTTTTTTCCGGATTTCTAGTAGTGATTATTGTTGTAAACAACATATCTTCTTTTAGATCGGAAAGATTTATCTCTGAAGAACCAAAAAAAGAAGCTCTAAACTCTGATACCCAAAGGTCGAAGAACCGTGAACGAATATCTGAAGGTTCTTGAATTCTTTCTCCTCAACCTTTTTCATTAGTTACTTGAATCGAAGGGAAGAGTACCCAGTAACAGATCTACATTTCTTTATTTTTTGATTTTTCAAGATTTCTCGAATTTCTTGTTCTGTAAAGGATTATTTGATGTTGAAAATTCATGTGTGTATGTTTTGTAGTTAGCGCTTCGGATTTATTGTGTGTATAGCTAGGGTTTCGAATTTTTGTTTATATTGACAATTTCTTGTTTCGTAAACAAAATTGGGTATGGACCCTTTTACAATCTCTCTCTCTCTCATAGCTAGAGTTTGGAGTTTTATATCCCTATTGATGTATGTGTATGTCTTCGTGCTTCTTGTATTTTTTTTCTCTTTTTTGATTGTTTTATATTTTTTTTTAGTTTGATTCATTTTCTTAGGTTAATACTGACTGTGTTGGTTAGCGTCCTAATTAAAATGACATTCTTGGTGGAATAATTTAAACAAGAATGTCACTTACAGGGAAAGTGTTCTCATGGATGGAAAAGAGATTCTGGTACTATTTGCAGAACCTTTAAGCAGTTTTTTTGCCTCGAGTTATTCTTAGCTTCCTATTGTTGAAACTACTCAATTTATGTATCTGTGTGGTATTGGAGTTTCAGTCTTTTTTTTATCCAGAATATAGTAGCTCTATGCACCTATTTATTTGTTTTATATAAATATAGTTTATTTAGGAAGAGTAACAATATAAGTATAAAAAGGAAGGCATAAAAAGTAGCTTTAATGATTAAGTGCCTAAGCACCCCATATTCTTTCCTGTACAGAGGGATGTAAGTCTTC
Organism: Nicotiana attenuata; assembly: GCF_001879085.1. Lineage (NCBI taxonomy): Eukaryota > Viridiplantae > Streptophyta > Magnoliopsida > Solanales > Solanaceae > Nicotiana > Nicotiana attenuata. The sequence goes on along the minus strand of NW_017670776.1, from coordinate 36,738 downwards.
AAAACAATAAGATTCACGACTATATGAATGCAAAGCACCAATATATTTTTTCAGCTTTATGGAAAAAATTTGCTTCATCCTAAGATAGCATGTAATCTCATCCATTAACTGAAAGTGAAAGAACAATCTAGTTTCTTGTAGGTATGAGTGCATCTTTACTGATATTCAATCTCCTAAAGAAATTACTTGTACTATGAAATCATAGTCTTATATACATGTTCACATTTATTGATCTTGTATTTGATAAAGCTGCAACGATCATGTTCAAAAAATACCAAGTTCCTGCATTGTTTTTGGCTAAAAATACAGTGTGTGGAAAAACCTTTAACATTGGTCTGGAAAAAAACAAAGTAGGTTATAAGTTGGAGATTTGGAGTTAAAATAGAAAAAAGATAAAGGGTAAAATAGAATTATGGAGTAATAAGTTAGGGCATAATTGGAAAGAAAAATAGGAAACAATCCCACCACACCAAATCGGTTGTTTCAAAAAAGGAGTCTTTTCATTGTTCCGGAACAATGGATTTAACAATACAATACAACCAATTTTAATGAAACAATCAAAACAAACATTGTTTCGGGATAACAATACAATACAATACAACAAGGAACAACCATCCAAACAAGCTGTTAATTATGATGACGACATAATCTCTCTGTCATAGGAATGCTGATTTTTTTTATAGGGAGCTAAACTTTTGGAATGTTGCGGCATCTTGAAGTGCTTATGGGTTCTTGGCTGCTACAAATAGTTTCTTGAATGCCATTAAGTTCATTCTGGAAGCTCTTTTTTTTTACTTTTGACATGCATCTTTAAAGCTATTATTTGCTGATTTTACAAAAGTTGTTATTATATTTTATTTCATGGTCCGATAAGATTAGAGTGACAATGGATTTCATGAAAATATATGTGAGGAAAAGAATGGTGGCTAGTGAAGGAAATTTGAAGTTGTATGAACATTGTGTAAAAGCAAATGGTGGGCACTTTTAAAGTTAAACTTACGAATTTTACTATCAAGCTCACTACCAGGGTAGCCAATATTTTGATATCCATTTATTCAATTTGCAAATATCTAAATAATAAAATGAATGTGGATTAACAGTTGGGTAAGTTCAAACTTGTAGTTAGTAAAATATACTTATGAACTTGGCCAATATGAAAAGAATGAGTTGGATAGGTATTCCTGACATTATTAGTGTACTTTATTTCTACGAGGTTAGTTTTTTAATCCAAAAAGGAGGTGTTGGCTTTACTAATGAAAATCTATCTAACATCTAGGACAAAAGCTTCTGTGAAGAGAGAGGTCTAAGGTAAAATTAGCACTGCTCATAACGAGGTGATGGAAAGAAATGGATTCTCTTGAAAGGCACCAACATTTGTCTATGTGTAACGACCCGACCGGTCGTTTTTAGAATTCACGCCCCGATCCCCTATTAACTACTTCCCCTAAGTTCATTTCTGCTATTTTGGTCTGCCGGGACGTTCGGTGTTGAGTTTCGGAGAGTTTTGGGGCACTTAGTCCCTAAATGAGAGCTTAAGTGTTGAAAAGTGGTCGGTAGTCGGAACAGTGTAAAGACGACCTTGGAATGGAAATTCGATGGTTCCGTTAGCTCCGTTAGGTGATTTCGGGGTTGTGAGCGTGTTCGGAATGTATTTTGGAGGTTCCTAGCTAATTTAGGCTTGAAACGCCGAAGTTTGAATTTTTGAAGTTTCCGGTCCGATAGTGAGTTTTTGATCCGAGGGCCGGAATAGAATTCCGGAAGTTGCAGTAGCTCCGTCATGCCATTTGGGACGTGTGTGCAAAATTTCAGGTCATTCGGACGTGTTTTGGTTAGGTTTTTGATCGAAAGCGTGTTTTGATAAAATTTTGAAGTTCTTAGGCTCAAATCCTTGTTTAATTCGAGTTTCCGGCGTCGTTTTAGGTGGTTTAAGGATTGGTACAAGTTTGAATGGTATTATAGGATATGTCCATAGGTTGGTTGAGGTCCCGGGGGCCTCGGGTGTTTTCGGATGCTCAACAGAGCATTTTGGAGTTCTGAAAGTTGCAGAAAATGCTTCAGCAGTTGCAGGTCCAAATCCTTCTTCGCGTTCGCGACTTCACTCTCGCGTTCGCGTAGCTTTGACTTTCCCCTTCTTCGCGTTCGCGTCCTCCTCCACGCCTTCGCGTAGAGTAATTCTGGAGGAGGACCAGTCTCTTCATCACGTTCGCGTTTAGTCCTTCGCGTTCGCGAAGCTTCACGTCTGTCCTTCATCGCGTTCGCGTAGCTTCGTGGTTCCAGGCCTTCGCGTTCGCGGTCACCTCCACGCGTTCGCGAAGGGATTTTTTTGCAGCATTTTTTTTCTTCTTCGCGAACGCGAGGCTCCCTACGCATTCGCGATGCATTAAATGTCTGGGCAGACAGATTTAATCCCAAATTCGAGGGTTCACCATTCTTATCACATTTTGACTTCTAGAGCTCGATTCTTGGCGATTTTTGAAGGGATTTTCACCTGGGCGACTTGGGTAAGTGCTTCTCACTCGATTTAGACCAATTTTCATGAATCTCCTCTTAATTTCATCCTTTAATTTCAGATTTTTAATGAAAAATGGGTAGAACTTCATAGACCGGATTATTGAGTTTTGAGGGGGTGTTTTACCTTCGATTTGGGAGATTTTTATATGGTTAGACTTGTGAGAGTACGAGAGTAAAAATTATCCGATTCCGAGACGTTGGCCTGAGGGGCATTTTGGTCATTTTGCCTAATTTCACGCTTTAGCTTTGAATTAAATAGTAGAATCAGTTGCTTGAGATGTTATTTACAATGTGTGATTTAATTGAATAGATATGGCCCATTTGGAGTCGAGTACTCGTGGCAAGAACGTGGTTGCTAGTTGATTTTTGCCGGTTCGAGGTAAGTATCTTGTCTAACCTTGTGTGGGGGACTTCCCCTTAGGATTTGAGTCTTCCTTGTTGATTGTATTCCTTGTACGCGAGGTGACGAGTGCGTGCTCGGATTTATTTGTGGAAAATTGCCCCTTTTAGGCTCTTAGATCCTTGTAGTCACCGAATATAAAGTTGTTCTTGATACGATTGAGTTCCCTGTTATTAGCTTCACCTTTACATGTCTTACTTGGAATTTATTTTCCCCTTTTTGGCTTATTCTTGATGCCTAATTGACTTTTACTTGTTTCACTGTAGACATTACCCTTCTATAGACACATTATCATTCCTAACTGCTTGTCTTTATTTGGAAAGCATTATTTCTATCTCTCGTGTAATTAATTGGTCTTAATTGGAAAGAAGTTAGATATCCTATATTCAGTTGATATTTCCTTAATTGTAATTATTTGATTCATGTTAACTTCCTTGTTGTTGAACTTAGTATTATGGAATCGTTGTTTCATATTATTTCTCCCTTGTTGAGTTGTTCTTATTACGCTTAGTATTTCTCTGTTACGGTTATTCCTTGTGAGTTAGTTGTACCGTCTTTTGGTGAACGGAAATACCTGAGTTGATTCTCTTGCTTTGTTCCTGTATATATTGTCGTTTGTTGTGTTGTACTTAAGACTGTGATGCACGAGGTTTTGCCGTGCGGTTGAGACTGTGATGCACGAGGTTTCTGTAGTGCGGTTGAGAATACCGTGATGCACGAGGTTTCTGCCGTGCGATTGTGAATATTGTGATGCACGAGGTTTCTGCCGTGCGGTTGTTGATACTGTGATGCACGAGGTTTCTACCGTGCGGTTGATTTTGAAGGGTTGCACGAGGTCTTTGCCGTGCTGTTGTTGTTATTGATGTTTTGCACACGCGGCATAATAAGGCGGGATACGTTATATGCTTATATGTGGGTTGCGCATGTGGCGGAATAAGGAGGAAACATTGTGATGCACGTGTGGCAAAATAAGGCGGTACCTATTATCTTATTATTTGCACACGTGGCGAAATAAGCTGGGCTATGTCAGGGATGATTGTAGAGAATTGTGACGGCCTGTGGAGGCATTCCTAATTGGTTAATAATGTGATTGTGGGTTGCTTACCGGTATGAGCTTTATCGCTTGGAAGTTGTGAGGAAACAACGTACGTGTGGTCCGTTCTCCTTTTCATGTTTACTAGCTGGTAGAATTTTGTTAGAAACATTTGCACAAGCATACACGTAGCTGAACACTCCTATTAGAGGTGAATTCCTCCTGACTTTTCTAAGGGTGGAGGTACGCCCTCGTTTATCCATTATATTTGTGAGAGTGGCCCTAGTTAGCCAGTTAGTTGTCGGTATGACCATGAGATTGATGGGGCACAGGATGCCAATTGTTAGATTTCAGATGCTGGGTCTTCGCGAGTTGTGGTTTGTCCGAGACTTGGTGAAATTGTGGAAAAGAGTTGGATAAGA
>NW_017670776.1:14100-30191 GCF_001879085.1 Nicotiana attenuata | reverse complement strand
GCAGGGTGCGTCGTGGTAGAGGTTTTGCAGGTCAGCCAGTTCAGTTCGCGCTTCAGGCTTTGCATGGTGACTCAGGAGCTCATAGGTCTCGGAGTACCCGCATCGCACAGTTCCCACCGCCTCGTCAGCAGAGAGGGTGCTTTGAGTGTAGAGATACTAGCCACATGGTGAGAGATTGTCCCAGACTTCGGACCGGTGTGTCCCAGCGAGGTATTCAGGCAGGTAGAGGGCGCCCAAGAGGGGGAGGCCCAGCTCGTTGATGTGTTTCATATAGTAGGCTTGAGGCCGGTGCGCCAGTTGAATGTCATTCAGGTACGGATTCGGTTTGTTATAAAGGGGCACTATCTGTAGTTCATCACAGTTTTGCTTATCGGGGTGAGTTCCCTTATTTGTTGTTCCATTTATGAGTGTATTTCATGATTGTACTCTGTCTACGTGATTATTCTATTGGGAGGTTCTATGAGTGATAGCCGTGTCTATCGTCCGTTCCTAGCTGTTGTCGAGAGTTATGAGGCTAGTAGTAAATTCATGTTGTCTGTTTCGGTAGGTTTGATGTGATCTCTGAGTATTCTTGGTTATGAGCTATGATTTCTATGCCAACCTGTGTTGTAATTGTAGACGGAATTGATCTAGTGAGAGTCTCTAGATGGGTTGATGTATGCCCTACTTGTGATTCAGTAATGAGGGCGGGACCCTCGTGATTTCAGGTGATTTGTTATGTTGAGACCGGGTGGTGTACTGCGGTGAGAAGTTATATCAGTATAAGATCATTGTGAGTCTTTTATATGCTTTCATTCTTTCTTGTTAGATGTTTTGTCTATTTGTGTTTTAGAAGAATCTGTGCTAGTTTGATTTGTTTGTTAGTTCCCTATGTGTTTCCTTTCTCATATTCAGTCATTTCCATTCTATGCTTCTTGAGTTTTAGCTTGTGGGGTATGTACCCGTTGGTGTTGGCTGAGATTTGGTTATTCGGGTGTTTTGTTATGCGGTTTTCGTGGTTATTGTATCATCGCCAGTGTTGTGGAGGTTTGAAAAGAGTTCCTGTTGAATATGAGGCTTATGGCCGGTACGGATTTGATCTCAGGCAAGTATTGCTATCAGAAATGATATTGTGGGCCTATGGGTGATGTGTCATGCTGTGTGGTTGTACCCTGTGTGTGTTGGCTTGTATTGAAATAGCTGGTTGAGACTGATACCGGATATGGATTTAGGATCGGGTCTTTTGGAAACGGATGGAAGGTGAGAATTCTGGCTTGAAGGCCTATTGGTATTGTTAGAAAGGTTAAATTTCAGTTGAGATGGTGTCGTCAGGCTTAAGTGGATTGGGGTGACGTGGGATCACCCGCGGGTGTATGTTGGAAGTGTGCACTCAGTGACTTGAAGACTCCAGGTATGTTCTCTATGCTCGTTCGAGGACGAACGAATGTTTAAGTGTGGGAGGATGTAATGACCCGACCGGTCGTTTTTAGAATTCACGCCCCAATCCCCCATTAACTGTTTCCCCTAAGTTCATTTCTGCTATTTTGGTTTGCCGGGACGTTCGGTGTTGAGTTTTGGAGAGTTCTGGGATACTTAGTCCCTAAATGAGAGCTTAAGAGTTGAAAAATGGTCTGTAATTAGAACAGTGTGAGGACGACCTCGGAATGGAAATTCGATGGTTCCGTTAGCTCCGTTAGGTGATTTTGGGGTTGGGAGCGTGTTCGGAATGTATTTTGGAAGTCCGTAGCTAATTTAAGCTTGAAATGCCGAAGTTTGAATTTTTGAAGTTTCCGGTCCGATAGTGAGATTTTGATCCGAGGGTCGGAATAGAATTTCGGAAGTTGCAGTAGCTCCGTCATGTCATTTGGGAAGTGTGTGCAAAATTTTAGGTCATTCGGACGTGGTTTGGTTAGGTTTTTGATCGAAAGCGTATTTTGAAGATTTGGAAGTTCATAAGCTTGATTTTTGGTTTGATCCGTCGTTTCGATGTTGTTTTATGTGATTTGAAACTTCGAGCGAGTCCGTGTTAGGTTATGTGACTTGTGTGCGTGATTAGTCGGGGTCCCGGGGGCCTCGGGTGTGTTTCGGGTGGGCTACGGATCCTTTTCTTCTATTTTTGAACTGATGAACTGCTGCTTCTGATATCCTTCTACGCGATCGCGAAGCCTCTCCCGCGATCGCGAAGGTAAAATTTTCCTTACTTCGCGATCGCATCCCAGATCCCGCGTTCGCATAGAGCAATCTCAGGACTTTGGTATTCCTTCAACGCGTTCGCACTCATGGTTACGCGATCGCGAAGCACTGTCTTCCTCTTCTCCGCGTTCGCGTTCCTGTCATCGCGTTCGCGATGTACATTTTCTGGGCCTTCTCGAATTCCTCTGCGCGATCGCGACCTTTCTTCCGCGATCGCGATGAACAAATCGCTGGGCAGGCAGAATTAAATCCCAAATTCGAGGGTTTTATCTTTTTATCACATTTTTTGACTTCTAGAGCTCGGTCCTTGGCGATTTTTGAAGGGATTTTCACCTGGGCAACTTGGGTAAGTAATTCTCACTCGATTTAGCCCAATNAAGTTTCCGGTCAATAGTGAGTTTTTGATCCGAGGGTCGGAGTGGAATTCTGGAAGTTGCAGTAGCTCCGTCATGTCATTTGGGACGTGTGTTCAAAATTTCAGGTCATTCGGACGTGTTTTGGTTAGGTTTTTGATCGAAAGCGTGTTTTGATGAAATTTGAAGTTCTTAGGCTCAAATCCTTGTTTAATTCGAGTTTCCGGCGTCGTTTTAGGTGGTTTAAGGATTGGTACAAGTTTGAATGGTGTTATAGGATATGTCCATAGGTTGGTTGAGGTCCCGGGGGCCTCGGGTGTGTTTCGGATGCTCAACAGAGCATTTTGGAGTTTTGAAAGTTGCAGAAAATGCTTCAGCAGTTGCAGGTCCAAATCCTTCTTCGCGTTCCCGACTTCACTCTCACGTTCGCGTAGCTTTGACTTTCCCCTTCTTTGCGTTCGCGTCCTCCTCCACGCGTTCGCGTAGAGTAATTCTGGAGGAGGACCAGTCTCTTCATCGCGTTCGCGTTTAGTCCTTCGCGTTCGCGAAGCTTCACGTCTGTCCTTCATCGCGTTCGCATTCCGTCTATCGCATTCGCGTAGCTTCGTGGTTCCAGGCCTTCGCGTTCGCGGTCACCTCCACGCATTCGCGAAGGGATTTTTTTTGCATCATTTTTTTTCTTCTTCGCGAACGCGAGGCTCCCTACGCGTTCGCGATGCATTAAATGTCTGGGCAGACAGATTTAATCCCAAATTCGAGGGTTCACCATTCTTATCACATTTTGACTTCTAGAGCTCGGTTCTTGGCAATTTTTGAAGGGATTTTCACCTGGGCAACTTGGGTATGTGCTTCTCACTCGATTTAGACCAATTTCCATGAATCTCCTCTTAATTTCATCCTTTAATTTCAGATTTTTGATGAAAAATGGGTAGAACTTCATAGACCGAATTATTGAGTTTTGAGGGGGTGTTTGACCTCCGATTTGAGAGATTTTTATATGGTTAGACTCGTGAGAGTACGAGGGTTCTGAAAATGCTAAATTTATCCGGTCCCGAGACGTTGGCCTGAGGGGCGTTTTGGTCATTTTGCCTAATTTCACGCTTTAGCTTTGAATTAATAGTAGAATCAGTTGCTTAAGATGTTATTTACAATGTGTGATTTAATTGAATAGATTTGGGCCATTTGGAGTCGAGTACTCGTGGCAAGTACGTGGTTGCTAGTTGATTTTAGCCGGTTCGAGGTAAGTATCTTGCCTAACCTTGTGTGGGGGACTCCCCTTAGGATTTGAGTCTTCTTTGTTGATTGTATTCCCTGTACGCGAGGTGACGAGTGCGTGCTCGGATTTATTTGTGGAAAATTGCCCTTTTAGGCTCTTAGGTACTTGTAATCATCGAATATGAAGTTGTTCTTGATACGATTGAGTTCCCTGTTATTAGTTCCACCTCTACACGACTTACTTGGAATTTATCTGCCCCTTTTGGTTATTCTTGTTGCCTAATTGACTTTTACTTGTTTCACTGTAGACATTACCCTTCTATAGTCACATTATCATTCCTAACTGCTTGTCTTTATTTGAAAAGCATTATTTCTATCTCTCGTGTAATTAATTGGTCTTAATTGGAAAGAAGTTAGATATCCTATATTCAGTTGATATTTCCTAAATTGTAATTATTTGATTCATGTTAACTTACTTGTTGTTGAACTTAGTATTATGGAATCGTTGTTTCATATTATTTCTCCCTTGTTGAGTTGTTCTTATTGCGCTTAGTATTTCTCTGTTACGGTTATTCCTTGTGAGTTAGTTGTACCGTCTTTTGGTGAACGGAATACCTGAGTTGATTCTCTTGCTTTGTTCGTGTATATATTGTCGTTTGTTGTACTTGAGACTGTGATGCACGAGGTTTCTGTCGTGCGATTGTGAATATTGTGATGCACGAGATTTTTTCCGTGCGGTTGTTGATACTGTGATGCACGAGGTTTCTGCCGTGCGGTTGATTTTGAAGGGTTGCACGAGGTCTTTGCCGTGCTGTTGTTGTTATTGATGTTTTGCACATGCGGCGTAATAAGGCGGGATATGTTATATGCTTATATGTGGGTTGCGCATGTGGCGGAATAAGGAGGAACATTGTGATGCACGTGTGGCGAAATAAGGCGGTACCTATTATCTTATTATTTGCACACGTGGCGAAATAAGGTGGGCTATGTCAGGGGATGATTGTAGAGAATTGTGATGGCCTGTGGAGGCATTCCTATTTGTTTAATAATGTGATTGTGGGTTGCTTACCGGTATGAGCTTTATCGCTTGGAATTGTGAGGAAACATCGTACGTGCGGTCCGTTCTCCTTTTCATGTTTACTAGCTGGTAGAATTTTGTTAGAAACATTTGCACAAGCATACACGTAGCGGAACACTCCTGTTAGAGGTGAATTCCTCCTGATTTTTCTAAGGGTGGAGGTACGCCCTCGTTTATTCATTATATTTGGGAGAGTGGCCCTAGTTAGCCAGTTAGTTGTCGGTATGACCATGAGATTGATGGGGCACAGGATGCCAATTGTTAGATTTTAGATGCTGGGTCTTTGCGAGTTGTGGTTTGTCCGAGACTTGGTGAAATTGTGAAAAAAGTTGGATAAGACCTTTGTGAACATCATTGTAGGATATGAGTTATTGACTTGTTTTCCCCTTGCTGTGTTGTGACCTTAGGATTTGGATTGTGATTCTGCCGTCATTTCGTATCCTCATTTATTATATTCTCGTTGTTACTTGTTGTATTTTTCCCTTATTGTGAATTGTAGCATTCTTGGTCATTCATGCAGTCTTTACATATTTATATGTCATTTCCATTATTCCTATGATTATACTGTTTATTGACCGGTAGGTGCCTTGACTGTTCCTCGTCACTACTCCACCGAGGTTAGTCTTGATACTTACTGGGCACCGCCATGGTGTGCTCATGCTACTCTTCTGCACATTTTTGTTGTGCAGATACAGGTACTCCCACTCAATTCTGTCAGCCTTGGAAGGAGGCGTATCGGTAGAGACTTCGAGGTATATTTGCTACGTCCGCAGACCGAGGAGTCCCTTTCCAGCTTTCTGTATTAAGTATAGCTCTTTCAGTATTTCTCCTTTGTATAGATATTCTTGAGTCAGAGCCTCTTATGTATCCCTTAGCTTGTGATTTGTGAGTTTCCGGATTTTGGGAATGTTGTTAGCTTCGAGAATTGTTGTGGTATGTGCCGAGCGGCACCTTAAACACCGTTTTATTTTACTAGTTCAGTTTTATTTATTTTCTTCCGCAATTATGGTTTATCTTCCGCATTGTTAGGCTTAACTAGTCGTAGGGACTAGGTGCCGTCACGACATGTTCACGGAGGGCGAACTAGGGTCGTGACACTATGATGGGGCAGTTCTGTTTTTGTTATCTGTAATGGTAAATTGTCGCGCGTTTTATTTACTTATTTGGGCTTCTTTTATTCTTAATTTTTATATATTCTTCTCTCATTTTGGTTGAGCTAGGTAGTCTTCTTTAGGACCTAAATGCTTGATATGTTTTGCTTTTGGACTCCCTAAGAGTGAACCACTTTGGTGAAATGGATTGGAGTTTGTTGCGTAGGTCTATCTTTTTTGCAGTTTCTTATTTTTTTTTCCTTCCTGATTTGTTACTATATGGATAAATTCTCGGTACTTTGAGTGAGAAAGACATTTCATTTTGGGTCCTTGAAGAAGATCAGTGCTAATCTTTTGCCTAACTATACATGTAGTTTCTATAGGTGAATGCCATCTTGGTGCTTTTGCTTTCTTTCTATAAATGGTTTACTTGTTATATTGATTTAATGATCAGTATATCTGAAGTTGCAATGCTATTAATGCTCTATATTATTCTTTGTTAATTATTTACTGCTTTATTTCCTAATTTCTCTAAGACTATCTATAGGTTATGGGGATGATAGGGTGGATGAGAGATCCTCAAGTTCGTTTGAGATTGACTTACCGTTGCTCTGGTAAGATGATGTTGCATTATCACTCTCATAAAATAATTGTAGCTTCTCTTTTATAGTTCCATTTTACTCCCCTTCTCTGCTTCCCATTTTAGAAATATTTTTTTTTTTGCATACGAATTACATAAAATCTATTTTTTTTAACTCTTAACAGTTTTGCTGGAGAGGAACTTTGGGGACTGCACTTATGATTCTTAAAAAGATATATCAACTATTTAAGAATGTTTTATGAAATTGGACTTAATTTTATTAAAGAGCTTTCTCCGAGACATATTTCAAGTTACAGTAAGTTATGTTGTGTTTATGAGCTCTTCATTGTCGATTGCTTCTATCAGTTGGTAGCTGTTTGTCGCATGCCAGAGTTCTAAGTTATTACTCTAAGACATTTTTCATGGAATTCAACTTACGCGGGGGGGATTCATATGTTCTATCCAGTAACTTTCTTTTGTATTTTGGACAATAGCTTTTCGTTACACAACAACTTTACGCCTTTTATAACTCACCTTGCAAGTCAGATCATCTAGATTTCTTATAGACAATTTTGACAAAGAAGTTCTTCGCTTTTATTTTTTAACGTGTACTGATTTATAAGGATTGGAGTATATTGAATTATTGATATCTGCATGCCTGAGTATTTAATCCTCCTCTGAGCTCCATTTATATTGCATGATTGTTCCTGCACAAAGTCCTCTATATGGGTAGACTTACGTGGTATGATTTACAACTTTTGATTTAGCAGCACATTACTGACTGATTCTAAGGTAATGTTTATTCTTTACCATTCGAAAATTTGCTAACATTTATTTGTCATCATTTGTAGGTGGTTCAAATAAGTTAAAGAGCTTATTGAAGCAGCGAATATGATATTTAGAGTCATGGGATTGTTCATAAAACAATAATTTGTTTAGATACTTTAATAATTTTTTTGGAACTTCTAATTGATGTGCAAACTTATGTATGTTTTTCTTAATGATGATTTTGTTTATGAATAATAGTGTCCTTTCGTGATTTATATAAATTTTAGCGCATTAGTTTTTATTGAGATAAATAATTAACAACCAAATATAAGGATACATCTCTACTACACTATTGCAATAGGTTCAATTAACCGTTAATAACCCCAATAACCATTGCAATAGCCCTGATAAACCATTGCAATAGCCCAATAAACCGTTGCAACAGCTCCTTATGAACTGTTGCTAAAGCATCCAAAACCGTTGCAATAGCCTCAATGACCGTTGCATAAAATAATATCACAACGATTTTGAGCTGTTCCATTTGACTAAATAACCCTTGTAACTGATGGGCCTAAGGCAACGATGGCAAAACCGTCGCAATAGGTCTTCTATAGCAACGGTTCTGCAACCGTCCCAAGAAACCATTGCAATAGAGGTATTGGCACGCGGTCTGATGAAACGGTTGCTTAACCGTTGCATTAGGACTATCGCAACGGTTTTACTACCTTTTCCAAGAGTTTCGAAATCGTTGCCCCGGGCCTATTTTCTGATAGTGATGGTAAGAAATCAGGACGAACACGTAACATAAGTTATCTCGATACTATTTTTAATCTTGGGATAACTTATCCGGGAGTAATAACCAAGCAAGAAATAAGACGGTACTAAATTTTTATTGCAGGATTACTTTTGTTTATCAATCATATAAAGTAACCAAGTATAGCGGGATGAGAGTCTCGCGAACTGAAAATTTAGTAAATTTAAACAGATTTTAATTGAAATATTCCTCAAACAAGTTTTTCGGCTACAAATTCTTTATTATAAATTAAAACTAAAATAATGAATAAAAGTTTAAAACAAATATTTACAACAACAACAACAATATACCCAGTAAAATCCCACTAGTGGGGTCTGGGGAGAGTAGAGTGTACGCAAACCTTACCCCCTACCCCGAAAAGGGCAAAGAGGCTGTTTCCAGGAGACTCTCGGCTCAGCAGGAAAGACAATAATATCAGAAAAGAAATAAGAGAAAAGACATTTAAAACAAACATTTATTTGCAATTAATATTTTAATATATGTAAACAATATCTGCAAAAATAATGTATGTCTAAGAGCCTTAAAATGGATAGATCTTCTTTCTCAAGGATGGCAAATTATCATTTTTGTTGAAGTTTGAAAAATTGTATTTGCAAATTATATTTTCGACTTTTACATATAGTGATTGTTTAAGCAGTGTTCGCAAAAAAAAAAAAAAAAAAATAATTTCTTTTGGAAGACTATCCATACCAGTTTTTTATATTTTAACTTAGCTTTTGGATGTTGAAAACAAAAAAGAAATTTTTACCTCCTATAGGAAAGGTTAACACCTTATTTATTTTAAATAAATATCATTTAAAAAAATTATATTCTATAAATACCTTTAATGTTTATAGCAAAATATCTAATTTTGGTTACCTCCTAACCCTAAGCCACTAAATACGCTATTAAATTACACTATTTCCTTTCTCTCTCTACTTTGATACATGCCATTCTCTTCCCCCCATTCCCTGAAAACACGATGTTCAATCTCAAAATTCCCCACACCCACATCATCTATGTTCTCTCCAATCCCAATTTCTCCAATTCCATCGGAGCACGCATATATGTTACCACGTCAAATATGTTGATATATGGTTTCGACAATTTGGACAGAGTCCATTCAGATTTTCTATGCTACTGTAGAGGTTAGGCAAACATCCGTTCATCCAATCTCCGTCGGAAATTAGGCTGCCAGATTTTCTATGCTGCTGGAAATTAGGCTTTGTTCTCTTCCATCCAATCTCAAAGTTTGGTGGATCCTGCTTCACAAGCCCAATTCTTGATTCTCTATCGCGAATTATCTTTGACTTTCTTCGTTTCTCTATTGGGAATTTTTCTGGACTGATTGTTGTTTCTGAAGTTGGTGTGGGACTGAGTAAATTGGGGTCTGAAGAGTCGGGTGTGGGATTGTATTTCCATGTATTTCATTGTATTCATTGTCTTTTTTTCATTGTATTTCAATGTATCTCGTTGTATTCCATTTATTTCATGTATTCGCTGTCTCGTTGTATTCCATGAATGTATTCATATTTTTTTTAATTAATATAATTTATGTATTCAGATGTATTATATAATTTCTCTGAAGATTGCTATATTTTTGGGGTGTTTTTCGGTTGAGAATCTTTTTTATAATTGGAAATACAAAATTTGTGTGCTATAATTGAGTTTGTTTAGTTATATTAGGAGTCTATTATGTTAATTGATTCACTTTTCCATTTAAAAACAGTGTAATTCGCTGTTTCACGCCGTGAATATAGTCGAATACACTCGAATACAATAATCTGTCCAACTGTAATCCCATGATTCACGCCATGAATACAGTCGAATCCACTCGGATACAACAACTGATTAGCTGGACTTCCCCGATTCAGGTATATTTTTCCATTGTATTCATGAATACAATAGCATAAATACATCTAATACATCTTATAACAACAGAAAACGTATCTACAATCCGTAATATAGCAAATGGTATCTATAGATAGCTAATTACCACTAAAAGATAGTGCTTTATGAAAATTTCTCAACAAAAAACTCAGGTTATACCTCTCTCTCGCTTGATGTTTCATCACATTGACTGATCCCTCGGTTAATCTCTCAAGTATAGTTACTACTCCGTCCGTTCATTTTTATTTGTTTACTTTTGACTTTGCACTCCTTTTAGGAAGTAGCACTTTTCAAACATAGCTTTGGTATATTTAATTTTTATATACTATTTACTTTTTAAAAAAGATTGCTCAAGCTTTTAAGTTAATTTTCGAATCAGTAACTGTGACTCAAATATTAGTTCAACAAACAAATCCATTTGGGTGGTTAAAATTAGATTTTTAACAAGCTTAAATATGTGGGTTTAAATTTCGAATTTGATTTTGTGAGAAATTTGGAGTGGGCGTTATTTAGACTTGTTAGAAATAGTATAAGGAGGTTGTATATAAAATTTGAAGTCATTTAATGGAGATTTGGACTGGTTTTGAACAAGAATTGCAACTGAAAATCGTGGAAGAAGTTCGTCTACAGACGTTTGTATAAAGGTGTATAAAAGTGTATAAGATTATTTATACACTCATATACACTATTATACAAGATTATACATAATTATACAAAAAACTAACTTCGTCTTCTTTCTTGCGTCTTTTCTGAAATTTAACTCAAATCTCGTTCAAATCCACTCCAAATCACTTCAAATTTAAATTTTGAACTCCTTTTGATATTTTCAATCAATTGGAACAATACCCAACCCAAACAACTAACAAACTCAAAAAGTCCTATTTTCGAAAGTAAAGCTTTTGAATGGCCTTCAATGGTGGACTTCTACTCTTCAAATTTTTTACATTGCAACTAGGTGACATAGGGGGAGAAGCAGACAGCCCCTTGAAGCATATGTAAACGATGTGAGAAGAAGAGAGAGTGAAAGCAATGGTTGTGAAAACACAAATTTAACTCCATAGCTTTTAGAAGCAATGGTTGTAAGAACACAGATATTGAATTTGCAAGAACTACTGTTTTCAAAATATGTACAATATGGGCTAGATTTGGTAAAACTTAAAAACATGAGCTTTTTTTACTATAATGTGAAGTCATGTGTATTTTCTTATAATTTTTTCTAATCAATAAGTATATCTATTTGGGATCAGTGGAGCTGAACTAGACACGAACTCAAGATTCTCCTTGTGAATTTGAATTATTTGAGGATGCAACTACACGATTCAATATTCTGAGAATCAAGCTACTAGCTTGGAATTAAGTTTTTCCTTATATATTGAGTATTAGAAATAATAGTTAAGCATGTCCATTAGGAAATTAAATGTGACGACCCAAAGGGTCATCACCTATTTTATTACTCATTCCGTGCTTCCGAGGCCTTGAAAACCTCATTTAGGGTTGCCTCGATTTGCGTGCGCAGTCCGGGCGCGTAGCCGGAAAGCTTAAATATGAATTCTGTGAGAAAAATGCTAAGTTTTGATATTAAATTGATTAAATTTGACTTTGGTCAATATTTTGGGCAAACGGACCCGGACCCCTGATTTGACGGTCCCGGAGGGTCCGTAGGAAAATATGGGACTTGGGCGTACGCCCGGAATTGAATTCCGAGGTCCCAAGCCCGAGAAATAAATTTTTGTGTGAAATTATTTTCTGGAAACGATTAAGGAAAATGAAAATGAAATTTGTGTAAAAGACTATGGTATCGGGCCCGTATTTTGGTTCCAGCGCCCGGTACATGTCTTATATATGGTTTAAGCACTTTCTGTAAAGTTTGGTTGAAAACGGACGTCGTTTGACGTGTTTCGGACTTAAAATGGAAAATTGATGTCCTATGAGAATTTGGAAGAAATCATGGATTTTGAGGCTTAATTCAATGTATATGATGTTATTTTTGCGATTTGATCGCGCGAGTAAGTCCGTAGGATGTTTTTGAGGTTGTGTGCATGTTTGGTTTGGAGCCCCGAGGGCTCGGGTGAGTTTTGGATAGGTGTCGGAGTGCATTTTTAACCTTGGGAATTTTACTGCTATAACTGACCTGCAGGCTTCGCAATTGGCTCGCAAATGCGACCTCGCAATTGCGAAGGTCTGCTCGCAAATGCGAGAATTGCCAGGCCTGAAGCCAATCGCAAATGCGAAGTTGAGCCTCGCAAATGCGAAGGCTGGGGTTTCGCAAATGCGACCTTATGGTTCGCAAATGCGAAGTCCCCAATTCTCCTCATAGTTCGCAAATGCGAACAAGTGTTCGCAATTCCCACATTTGGTCGGGGTTCGCAATTGCGAACCCCAGTTCGCAATTCCCATATCTGCAGCCCAGCAATTTTCATACTTAATCGAATTTTAGGCCATTTTTCACCCCACTTTCTAAATACAACTCCTTAGGCGATTTTTCAAGAACAAGTTTCATTCCAAATCATTTGTAAGTCAATTTTTACTCAGTTCTTTCATTCATTAACATCATTTAACATGTTTTCCACTTAAAATCAAGGATTTTCATAGGTTAAATTGGGGGTTTTGGGTAGAACCTAGGTTTTTCAAAAATTGGGGATTTGGACCTCAATTTGAGGTCCGATTTCAAAACAAATTACATATTTGAGTTCGTGGGGGAATGGGTAACCGGGTTTTGGTTCGAACTTCGCGTTTTGACCTCGTGGGCCCGGGGGCGATTTGGAATTTTTGGGAAAAAACTTGGAAAATTTATTTTTATGCATTCAAATTGATTTCATTTAGTGTTTAGTAAGTAACTATAATTATGCGTAGAATTTGAAATTGTGGAGTGATCTGCGGTAGGTGATAAGTCTATGTTGAGCTTGAGTTGAGTTCATAATAAATCGGGTAACGTGTATGGTTTGAACACTAGCTTGAGGATTAGGAGTTGAGTTTATAATTGTATTGTTTGAGGTATACGTTTATGCATGGTGTTTGGTATCATTCTCCAGTGTCAACATGCCGTTGAATCTTAATTTATTTGTGTACCTGTTGATCCTATGAACGTTGTGATAAGTATTATTGTCCTAGTTTAAATTGTTATAGTGCTCCTCCGTTGGGATGTTTGACTTGGTTTATTGTTTCCTTGTCCCGGAAGATATTATTGTTGTTTTCCCCTGCGGATTTATTTGTTGTGTGAAGAAGGCGGTGGTACGCTACCACAAGGAAGTAAAATGGGAACGGTGTACGCCTACCATTGATATTGAAATGGAGAGCGGTAGGTAGCCTACCACAAATGTATTTGAAATGGGAAGCTTGATTGCTGGTAACGCTTCTAGCACAAATTGATATAGTAAATGGGGGAGCTGAGTGTCGCTACCTAATGATTATTAGATATGGGAGTAAGTACCTTACCAAAGTATATATATTGAAATGGGAGGGTGTACGCCTACAGGTTGACTGTCGAATGGGTCACGTTGTGGTATGCTGTGACATTGAAGATGTGGAGCGTTGTCGTCACGAGTAATTGGGAATGAATCGGTTGCAACGTGCAACAAGATCAGTTTGAATATGAAATTGCGTTATTCTTTTGTCATTATTGTTAGAGTTAAACTGTAGATTTAGTGACCATATATTCCCTTATTTTGTTTTCTATCGGTCACCCACTATAAAGCATTCCTTCCCGTTATATGTTATTTGTTGCTATGTTTCCGTGTTCTTACTGTGTACTATATATGTCACACAGTTTTATCTGGAAGTCTGTCCTAGCCTCTGTCACTACCTCGCCGGGGTCTAGGGCCGACACTTACCAGCACATGGGTCAGTTGTGCTGGCTACACTCTGTGCTATTACAGGTCAGGTTTCGAGCAGCAGCAGCAGTAGCATTAAGTACGGGAGTAGGCCTTCAGTCGGTGAGACCCGAGGTAAGCCTTGCATGCGTCCGCAAGCCCGCGCGTCTCCCTTATTCTCTCTTTTAAGCCTGTTGCTCATGTATTCAAGACAAACAGCTGTATGTTCTTTCAGATGTTTGTGTTTAGTATTTCTTAGAGTCGTGAGTATTGTGACAACAGTCTTTGGGATAGAGGATATATTGACTAATTCGCATGTTGATTCATTTCTAAATTAGACTTCCGCTACTAATTTTAATTTCATTGTTTTTTATTTGTTGCACCATTATATGTTAAAATGGATTAATGTGCTAAACGGAAAGTAATTAAAAATTTGGCTTGCCTTAGCTTCTACGAGTAGGCGCCATACGACTCCCTGATGGTGGGAATTCCGGGGTCGTGATCAGTTGGTATCATAACTCTAGGTTACATAGGTCTACAATCACGACAAGCTTAGTAGAGTTTGAGGATCGTACGGGAGACGTCTGTATTATCCCCAGAGGCTCCGAGTTAAGAAAAGTTTCACATTTGTTCTTTCTTGTCGTCGCGTTTGGTTTCTCAATGCTAAAGTTAAATTTCTACTCTATTACTTTCGCAGATGGCGAAAACACGCCTTTTCATCCTTTCGTTAGCATTCGAGCCCCAGACAGCAGCCGCTAGGGGAGGGAGAGCGAGGCCGAGGCTGTGCTAGAGGCCGAGGTAGGGGCCGGAGCTAGTCCGAGCAGCATTCCAACACCAAGCAACCAAGTGGAGGAGCCTCAAGGCTTGACATTGACAAGGAGGTTCCGGCCCCGCCCCAGCAGTTCCGGTGGGCGCAGCTCAGGTCCAGAGGGCTTTATTACTACCCCCTAGTTCTTCAGGATGCCTAGTCCGGATTGGTGGGCGACCTCATGGAGAGTGTCACCCGAGCAGGTTTGCTTCCTGTAGCACCCAGCCGTCTCTCGGGCTGAGGACGGGCCAGACTCCTGCTACTCTTACTTCGAGCAGGGAGTTCCGCCGATTCAGAAGCTCCACGTTCATCCATGTTGGACCAGCTCAGCCGGGGTGTTGGTAGCCTAGGCCGGCTGATGGGGCAGCTTATGTCCAGCCGATGCTTTATGGAGGTTGGATAGGTTCACACAATACTCTTCATATATTTTAGCGGTGCATCTAGCAGGATTCCTCAGGAATTATTTTGGGAAGCTGCCACGAGGTTTTCGGCAACAATGGTAATTTGTTGAGGTCCAATGGAGTGGACTTTGCTTGCATTTTGCCTATCTGGGATCCGTCAGAACTTGGTGGACGGGATTTCTGTTTAGCTAGAAACAGCAGGGCTCCAGCCTTGACATGGGATCAGTTTTTCAGTGTTGTTTCTGGAGAAGTTTCTCTATCACCAGCGTGAGGCCTATCGGAGGAGTTCGAGCGTCTCCATCAGGGATCCATGTCGGTCACCCAGTACGAGACAGGTTTATTGAGTTGGTCGCCATGCTATTGTCATCCTCCCCCTTTGCGAGGGAGATGAGTGAACGGCTGTTATTGACGGAACTCATTCAGCCTATTCGTCTCCCAAATGGATAGAGAGGCGGGGAGTTGACATCATTTTCAGGAGGGCGGCCAAATGTGACCCGGGAGGATCGAGATGGATTGGCCAGGGGGTGGTCATAAGCAGACAAGAGACCGTCAGTCCAGGCCGATTCAGTGGTGGCCTTCATCGGAGGCAGAGATTCTTATGATAGGCGGTCACCTTCAAGGCCTTTTCAGTCCAGCCCTTCCAGGTCTCAGGTACTTCCAGTATGTGGTTTCCATGCGGGCATTATTCTGATCAGAGCCATTCGTCCGCCATCCTATCAGTGCGCCGCGCTCAAGAGTTTCGGTGGTGGTCATTCGTGACAAGGGCCAGAATCAGGCAGCAGAGGGCTTTTTTTATTGTGGCGAACAACGAGGCAATTTGCTAGTTATTGCCGTCTCGAGCTCGAGCATTCTTAGCAGCAGGCCCCGTCCTATGATTCAGGTAACAGATGTTCACATGCGCCCACCAGCTAGAAGCGGGTAGAGGTACTAGAGGTGGAGGTAGAAGGTCATATAGGTGGAGCTAGAACGCCAGAGGTGGAGGCAGCCAGCAACGGCCGTCCAGAGAGGTAATCAGAGTGGTGGGGGCCGCTTCGATGTATGCTCTTTTCAGGCTAGGCCCGAGTCAGAGGCTTCAGATGCGGTTTCACAGGTACGGTTCTGGTTTGTGATAGAGATGCTTCAGTGTTGTTTGA
>NW_017670776.1:0-14075 GCF_001879085.1 Nicotiana attenuata | reverse complement strand
GATCGGTTTTCCTTCAAACATGCCCGGGTATGCCCACCCGACACGGGATAGTTGAGTTTCTGCATTGATCTGGTACCGGGCACTCAGCCCATTTCATCCCCCTATATCGTATGGCCCCGCCGGAGTTGAAAGAGTTAAAGGACAGTTGCAGGATTTGCTTGAGAAGGGTTTCATTAGACCCAGTGTCTCACGTTGGGGTGCGCCGGTGTTATTTGTCAAGAAGAAGGATGGGTCAATGAGAATGTGTATTGATTACCGGCAATTGAACAAGGTAACGATCAAGAATAAGTATCCACTGCCGAGGATTGACGATTTGTTCGACCAGCTCAGGGTGCCAGGGTATTTTCAAAGATAGACTTGAGATCTGGTTACCATCAGTTGAGGATTAGGGCATCCGACGTCCCTAAGACAGCTTTCCGCACTCGGTACGGGCATTACAAGTTCTTGGTCATGTCATTTGGGTTGACAAATGCCCCAGCAACTTTCATGGACTTGATGAACCGAGTGTTCAGGCCTTATTTGGACTCATTCGTGATAGTTT
Source organism: Nicotiana attenuata (assembly GCF_001879085.1). Classification (NCBI taxonomy): domain Eukaryota; kingdom Viridiplantae; phylum Streptophyta; class Magnoliopsida; order Solanales; family Solanaceae; genus Nicotiana; species Nicotiana attenuata. The sequence goes on along the minus strand of NW_017670776.1, from coordinate 13,534 downwards.
TCATTGATAATATATTGATATATTCCTGCAGTCAGGAGGAGCACGAGCAGCACCTTAGAGTGGTTCTTCAGACTCTGAGGGATAGTCAGTTATATGCTAAGTTCTCGAAGTGTGAGTTCTGGTTGAGTTCGGTTGCATTCCTGGGTCATGTTGTATCAGCAGAAGGTATTCAGGTTGACCCGAAGAAGATTGAGGCAGTCAAGAACTAGCCTCGACCAGCATCAACTACAGAGATTCGGAGTTTCTTGAGGTTGGTAGGCTACTATCGTCGGTTCGTGGAGGGGTTCTCATCTATTGCAGCCCTGATGACCAGATTGACCCAGAAGGGTGCCCAGTTCAGATGGTCGGATGAGTGTGAGGCGAGCTTTCAGAAGCTCAAGACAGATCTGACTACGACACCGGTGTTGGTTTTGCCCACAGGATCAGGGCCTTATACAGTTTATGTGATGCTTCCCGTATTGGGCTTGGTGCAGTGTTGATGGAGGATGGCAAGGTCATTGCCTATGCTTCGAGGCAATTGAAGATTCATGAGAAGAATTATCCAGTGCATGATTTATAGTTGGCAGCCATAGTTCACGCCTTGAAGATTTGGAGGCATTATTTGTATGGCGTGGCGTGTGAGGTGTTCACTGATCACAAGAGTCTTCAGTACTTGTTCAAGCAAAAGGAGTTGAATTTGAGGCAGAGGAGATGGTTGGAATTGTTGAAGGATTATGATGTCACCATTTTATATCATCCGGGGAAGGCCAATGTGGTGGCCGATGCTTTGAGTAGGAAGTCAGCCAGTATGGGCAGTCTTGCTTTTATTCCGGTCAGTCAGAGGCCGCTTGCTTTGGATGTTCAGGCTTTGGCCAATCGATTTGTGAGGCTGGAAATTTCTAAGCCCAGTCGTGTGTTGGCTTGCACGGTCGCTCGTTCTTCATTATTGGAGCATATCCGTGATCGGCAGTTTGATGATCCTCATTTGTGTGTCCTTAGAGACACGGTGCAGCGAGGAGGTGCCAAGCAGGTTACTTTAGATGCGGATGGAGTTTTGAGATTGCAGGGGCGAGTTTGTGTGCCCAATGTGGATGGGCTTCGAGAGTTGATATTGGAGGAGGCCCATAGTTCCAGGTATTCCATTCATCCGGGCGCCGCGAAGATGTATCAGGATTTGCGGCAACATTATTGGTGGCGTAGAATGAAGAAGAACATTGTAGCATATGTGGCTCGTTGTTTGAATTGTCAGCAGGTTAAGTACGAGCATCAGAGGCCTGGTGGTGTATTTCAGAGGATTGAGCTTCCCAAGTGGAAGTGGGAGCGGATTACTATGGATTTTGTTACTGGACTTCCGTTGACCCGGAAGAAGTTCGATGCAGTTTGGGTCATTGTTGATAGGCTGACCAAGTCAGCGCATTTCATTCCTCTGGCAGTCTCCTATTCATCCGAGATGTTAGCTGAGATCTATATCCGGGAGATTGTTCGCCTTCATGGTGTGCCGGTATCTATCATTTTGGATCGGGGTAAGCAGTTTACCTCGCGCTTCTGGGGAGCAGTCCAGCGAGAGTTGGGCATACGAGTTGAGTTGAGTACAGCATTTCATCCCCAGACGGACGGTCAGTCCGAGCGGACTATTCAGATTCTAGAGGATATGCTTCGAGCTTGTGTTATTGACTTTGGAGGTTTGTGGGATCAGTTCTTGCCTTTAGCGGAATTTGCCTACAATAACAGCTACCAGTCGAGCATCCAGATGGCTCCTTATGAGGCTTTATATGGTAGGCGGTGTCGGTCTCCGGTTGGATGGTTTGAGCCGGGAGAGGCTCGGTTGATAGGGACGGATTTGGTTCAGGAGGCCTTGGACAAGGTCAAGATCATTCAGGATAGGCTTCGTTCAGCTCAGTCTAGGCAAAAGAGCTTTGCAGATCATCAGGTTTGAGATGTAGCTTTCATGGTTGGTGCGCGGGTATTGCTCCGAGTGTCGCCTATGAAGGGCGTGATGAGGTTTGGGAAGAAGGGCAAGCTTAGCCCTAGGTTCATTGGTCCGTTTGAGATTCTTGATCGAGTGGGAGAGGTGGCTTATAGACTTGCATTGTCGCCTAGCTTATCAACCGTGCATCCAGTTTTCCATATATCCATGCTTCGGAGGTATCACGGCGATCCAGCCCACGTGTTAGATTTCAGCACTGTCCAGTTGGACAAGGATTTGTCTTATGAGGAGGAGCCGGTAGCTATTCTAGACCAGCAGGTTCGTCAGTTGAGATCCAAGAGTTTTCCTTCTGTTCGTGTTCAGTGGAGAGGTCGGCCTCCTGAGGCATCCACCTGGGAGTCCGAGTCCGATATGCGGAGCCGTTATCCTCATCTTTTTCCCGACTCAGGTACTTCTTTCTTTTGTCCGTTCGAGGAAGAACGGTTGTTTTAGAGGTAGAGAATGTGACGACCCAAAGGGTCATCACCTGTTTTCTTACTCATTCCATGCTTCCGAGGCCTTGCAAACCTTATTTAGGGTTGCCTCAATTTGAGTGCGCAGTCCGGCTGCGTAGCCGGAGAGCTTAAATATGAATTCTGTGAGAAAAATGCTAAGTTTTGATATTAAATTGATTAAATTTGACTTTGGTCAATATTTTGGGCAAACGGACCCGGACCCGTGATTTGACGGTCCCGGAGGGTCCGTAGGAAAATATGGGACTTGGGCTTACGCCCGGAATTGAATTCCGAGGTCCCAAGCCCGAGAAATGAATTTTTGTGTGAAATTGTTTTTTGGAAATGATTAAGGAAAATGAAAATGAAATTTGTATAAAAGTTTATGGTATCGGGCCCGTATTTTTGTTCCAGCGTCCGGTACAAGTCTTATATGAGGTTTAAGCACTTTCTGTAAAGTTTGGTTGAAAACGGACGTCGTTTGAAGTGTTTCGGACTTAAAATGGAAAATTGATGTCTTATGAAAATTTGGAAGAAATCATGGATTTTGAGGCTTAATTCAATGTATATGATGTTATTTTGGCGATTTGATCGCGTGAGTAAGTCCGTAGGATGTTTTTGAGGTTGTGTGCATGTTTGGTTTGGAGCCTCCGAGGGCTCGGGTGATTTTGGATAGGTGTCGGAGTGCATTTTCAACCTTGGGAATTTTGCTATTATAACTGACCTGCAGGCTTCCCAATTGCGAAGCCTGGCTCGCAAATGCAAGCTCGCAATTGCGAAGGTCTGCTCACAAATGCGAGAATTGCCAGGCCTGAAGCCAATCGCAAATGCGAAGTGAGCCTCGCAAATGCGAAGGCTGGGGTTTCGCAAATGCGACCTTATGGTTCGCAAATGCGAATCCTCATAGTTCGCAAATGCGAACAAGTGTTCGCAATTCCCACATTTGGTTGCGAACCCCAGTTCGCAATTCTCATATCTACAGCCCAGCAATTTTCATACTTAGTCGAATTTTAGGCCATTTCTCACCCCACTTTCAAAACACAACTCCTTAGGCGATTTTTCAAGAACAAGTTTCATTCCAAATCATTTGCAAGTCAATTTTTACTCAGTTCTTTCATTCATTAACATCATTTAACATGTTTTCCACTTAAAATCAAGGATTTTCATGGGTGAAATTGGGGGTTTTGGGTAGAACCTAGGTTTTTCAAAAATTGGGGATTTGGACCTCAATTTGAGGTCCGATTTCAAAACAAATTACATATTTGAGTTCGTGGGGGAATGGGTAACCGGGTTTTGGTTCGAACTTCGGGTTTTGACCTCGTGTGCCCGGGAGCGATTTTGGAATTTTTGGGAAAAAACTTGGGAAATTCATTTTTATGCATTCAAATTGATTCATTTAGTGTTTAGTAAAGTAATTGAGCAATTTGTGGCTAGATTCGAGCGGGTTGGAGGTGAAATCTCGGGGCAAAGCTATAGTTGAGGCTTGAGTTGAGTTCAAAACATCGAGGTAAGTGTTTGGTTTAACCCTAGCTTGAGGGATTAGGAGTTGAGTCATAATTGCTACTTGTTTGTGTTGAGTACGGCATATGGGCATGGTGACGAGTATCCATGCGTCGGTGTCAAGCATGACCGTGAGTCTTAATTTGATAATTGTGTACCCTTGTTTGATCCTATGAACGTTGTGATTAAATATTGGTATTAGTTGTGCCAGGAAAAAGTTGAATAGGATTGGTTATAGCTGACTCTCCCTTGTCGGGATGTTTGACTTGTTGTGATTGTTCCCTTGCCGGGAAGAGTATTAATTTGATTGTTCCCTTGCCGGGATTGTATTGTGTATTGTGTTGAAAGTAAAGGGAGCGGGTGGTACGCCTACCACAAGTGATATTAAAATGGGAACGGGTGGTACGCCTACCACAAATGATATTGAAATGGGAGCGAGTGGTATGCCTACCACAAATGATATATTGAAATGGGAGCGAGTGGTACGCCTACCACAAATGATATATTGAAATGGGAGCGAGTGGTACGCCTACCACAAATGATATTGAAATGGGAGCGAGTGGTATGCCTACCACAAATGATATTGAAATGGGAGCGAGTGGTACGCCTACCACAAATGATACCGAAATGGGAGCGGTGGTACGCCTACCACGAGTGACATTGAAATGGGAGCGGGTGGTACGCCTACCACGAGATATTGAGAAATGGGATCGGGTTGCACGCCTGCAACAAGATCAGTTGAATATGAAAGTTGCCTTATCTTTTCGTTATTGTTAGGAGTTGAACTGTAGATGTACGTACCATTATTCCTGATATTTTGTTTCTATCGGTCACCCCTAAAGCATGTTCCCTTCCCCAGCTTAAATTGTTATTTTGTTGCTATTTTTCCGTTGTACTTGTATATATATGTCAGCACAGGTTTATCTGGAGTCTGGTCCTAGCCTCGTCACTACCTCGCCGGAGTTAGGCCAGACACTTACCAGCACATGGGGTCGGTTGTGCTGATGCTACACTCTGTGCTAATTGCACAGGTCCAGGTTTCGAGCAGCAGCAACAGCAGTATTAGTACGGGAGTAGGCCTCCAGCCCGGTGAGCCCCGAGGTAGCCTTGCATGCGTCTGCAAGCCCGGCGTCTCCCTTATTCTCTCTTTTTAGCCTGTTGCCTCATTGTATTCGAGACAAACAGCTTATGTTTTCTTTCAGACCTTTGTGTTTAGTATTTCTTAGCAGTTCGTGAGTATTTTGACTGTTATACCCCATTTTAACACGGGTCAAATTAGATTATAACATATTGGCGACTCTGATGGGGATAGAGGGAGTGAGACAAAGCGTTAGGGTTGGGGGAAATGGGTTGAAAGATTGGGCTGCAAGTATTGGATTGTTATTATTTTAAAAAAAAATATATTTGTGGGCTGGCTTGAAAATTTTCTGATGGGCTAGATAGGTCCAAATTTTGTGGACTTTTCCCTTTCTTTCATTTAGTTTATTGGGCTTCTAAATACAATATTCTCATGAGTTAATTAAGCCTTAGCAAGATTATTATTTATAGCAACTTAATAAGATAGTTATGAAATACTACAAAATAACTATTGTATGAGATGTCATAATATTATTACAATAAACTCTTACAAAATTGTCAGATGAANATTTTTGGTGTGATAAATATTTTTGGGACAGTACACTAGGAGTAATAAGTAATTAGTTAGCATTTATGTATATTGCTTGTTGTAAATTCAAACACAAATTATTGATATGTTCCTTTTGTTTATTTAATTGTTGAGGAGTAATATGTTTAAACTAGTTTATACATTCAACAGATTGAAGTTGCAATGAATTTTCTGAAATTTTACAACAAAGTACCAAAAATAAGTTCGGCGTCTCAAAATGCCGATCAATCAGAGTTTCCCTCGCATTCTTCTCTAAGACAAGAAATTGATACAATTGCTCCACAATCCGACCCAGCTGAAAGAACTCCAATATTGGAGTATCATCCAAACCATCGCGATGAAATAAGGAGGGCATACATTCAAGGTGGTGCTTGCCAACCTCGATATCATGACTTCCCTCAATCTCACTTTTCTGGATTTATGCGTCTTTTTAATCCTCTATGGTTTGATGAATTTAATTGGTTGGAGTATAGTGTAAGTACCGATGCTGCATATTGTTTACCTTGTTATTTATTTAAGGGCGAAAGTATTCAGCAAGGTGGTGGTGATGTTTTTTCGAGTAAAGGGTTTAGGAATTGGAACAAAAAAGAATGTTTTAAGAAACATGTTGGTTTGCCAAATAGTATTCACAACAAAGCAAATAGAAATTGTGATGATCTAATGCAGCAAAAACAGTCTATTATTGCTGCATTTGACAAACAGTCTGATCAAACTAAGCGTGAGTATTGGCTTCGCTTAAATGCTTCAGTTGATGTGGTAAGGATTCTTTTGACTCAAGGATTTGCTTTTCGCGGTCATGATGAAAGTGAAACGTCATTGAACAAAGGTAATTTTATTGAAATTCTTTCATGGTATGCGGCTAAATATGACAAGATTGAACCCTTTGTGTTGAAACATGCTCCAAAAAACAATAAGATGACTTCTTCAGATATTCAAAAAGAAATTGTGACTGCATGTAAGATAGAAACTATTAAGGCTATCATAGAGGATCTAAATGGTGACTACTTTGCTTTATTAGTTGATGAGTCTTTAGATGTGTCACGCAAAGAGCAAATGGCTATTGTTTTACGGTATGTCGATAAAAAAGGAAGTGTGATGGAGAGGTTTATTGGCATGGTTCATGTTCGAGATACTAGTGCTTTATCTCTAAAGAAAGTAATTGTCGATGTACTTGTTCATCATTCTTTAAGTTTATCTTCTATACGCGGACAATGTTATGATGGGGCAAGCAATATGCAAGGTGATATTAAAGGTCTTAAGAAGTTGATTAAACAAGAAAGTAGATCGGCTCATTCTATTCATTGTTTTGCACATCGACTTCAATTGACTCTAGTTGCGGTTTCTAAGAAGTGTGTTCAAGTAGGTGAACTTGTATTATTGGTTTCAAATATTTTGAATGTGTTGGGAGCTTCTTTTAAACGTATGGATGAATTTAGAGGTTCTCAAAAAGAAAAACTCCAAGAGGCATTAGATATGGGTGAACTAAAAACAGGTAAAGGCTTGAATCAAGAACTCGGTCTTGTTAGAGCTGGGGATACTCGTTGGGGATCTCACTACAAGTCGTTTGAAAACTTTATTCGTATGTTTGGCTCTATTGTTGATGTTCTTGACACACTTGTTGAAGATGCAGGTACTTTAGATGATAGAGCTAAGGCATCAGGGTATCTCGAAGCTTGTCAAACATATAAAGTTGCTTTCTTGTTGCATTTAATGACAGATATTTTGGGGATCACAAATGAGCTGAATGTATCCTTACAAAAAAAAGAGCAAGATATTGCAAATGCCATGCTACTTGTTCAAGTAGCGAAGAAAAGATTGCAAACTTTAAGAAGGGATGATGAATGAGATTTGTTTGTTGATAAAGTTTCTATGTTTTGTATCAAGCATGATATTTTGGTGCCTAATTTTGATGATCTATATGTTAACTCTGGAAGATCATGGCGAAAACCTGCTGCTTATACTGTCTTTCATCATTATCGTGTTGATGTGTTTTGTAAAGTTCTTGATTGGCAAGTTCAAGAACTTAATGATCGTTTTGACGAAGTGACGACTGAGTTGCTTCATGGATTTGCTTGTTTGAATCCAATTGACGCATTTTCAAGTTTTGATATCAGAAAAATAATGAAGATGGCTGAATTGTATCCTGATGACTTTGATGAATTTAGGATGAATGCTCTTGAGAATCAACTTGCGAGTTACATTATTGATGTTCGTGATTTTGATGAAAGGTTCTCCAATCTAAATGGGTTCTAATCTTTCAAAAATATTAGTTAAGACAAAGAAGCATTCAGTTTATCCTCTTGTATTCCTCTTAGTGAAACTTGCGTTGCTTCTTCCTGTTGCCACTGCAACCGTTGAAAGAGCTTTCTCAGCAATGAAGTTTATCAAGAATGACTTGCGGAATCGAATGGATGATGACTTTTTAGGCGGTTGCATAGTGCCTTATGTAGAAATAGAAGTATTTAGTATTGTTTCTAATGAGTCTATTATAAAAACATTTCAAGAGATGAAGCCCCGTCGAGTACGTTTGTAATAAGTAGAATTTTGTAATAAGTAGAATCTCTTTTCGACGCTTCTTTATATCAGTTTCGTTATATCGAATTGTTCGTACTATTACCCGTATTTTTATAATTTAGCTCGATATCAGTTGTTTGATTTAAATTTTTCAGTCCACCTTCTTGTTGAGAACTTTTTTTTTTCTTGTTCAAGTTTGAACACCCTTGAATAATTTTCTGGCTTCGCCACTGTGTGTAATTGTACCAAACCAGTGTTGAGGAGTAAGCTAAGTGATAACAAAATTGCTAAAATCATCAAAAGTTTGCTTTCTTTTACTTTTAAATTTCAAGAAAAGTTCTTGATTCGAACATATGCATATTAAAACCTTACATGCTTTGCTTCTGCCAAACTGCAGAAGAGGTCAATAGTCTCTCTTGTTTCTTCCTTTTTATGTCATACTTTCAAGAATTCCACTGATTTAGAAATAATGTGAAGATTTTTCTTTTTTCTTTTTGATTTTGCAGTATTTAAGAAGACGTCGAGAAAAGAAGATTAATGACTGCTCCCGGAGTACAGCTGCATCTTCCCAATGATCACCATGTAATCAATCATTCATCACTATATCATTAATTAACACGAAAGATGTTTTTTTTTCTATGACCATATGTCACAGTGCTTGTTGCTATTGCTTCTTTTTTATCTTTACTTGAGCCGAGGATCTATCGGAAACATCCTTTCTATTTTCACAAGGTAGGAGTGTCACGACCCAAAATCCACTAAGGGTCGTGATGACGCCGGACACCACTGTCAGGCAAGCCAACCAAAGTACTTAATCAAATTCTCGTTTTAATACCTTTGAAATCTAGGATTTTCCTTCGAATTTACAATTTAAAAAGATAATTGTCTCAACCTTTGAATTTACCATTTAAAAAGATAATCGTCTCAAATCAAATTTAAATGACAAACAGTCAATACAAGATACTTCATAACCATCCCAGAACCCGGTGTCACAAGTGCATGAGCAATTTTTAGGAAATCGATTAAAGTACAACAACTGTCCGGAATACAAATTGGACAGGAAATAAATAAAATTCTGGGAGAGAGACTATACTAGCTGCGGGTCGCCTCGAGGAAATACAGCTCACCTAGTCTCCGGGTCGCCCGTGCTACTACGCCCAATAGGCCAGTAGAAGTACCTGTACCTGTGCAACAAAATGCAAAGCAAGTGTAGCATGAGTACAAAAACAGCGTGTACTCAGTAAGTATCCCGCCTAATCTCAAAGAAGTATAGACGAGATTGTGACGACCCAAAGGGGTCATCACCTGTTTTAATTGAATTCTATGACTCCGAGGCCTTGAAAATCTCATTTAGAGTCGCCTCGAATTGCGTGCGCATTCCGGGCGCGTAGCCGGAAAACTTAAATGAGAAATTCTATGAAAAATGCTATGTTTTGATGTTAAAATGAATAAATTTGACCTTGGTCAACGTTTTGGGTAAACGGACCCGGACTCGTGATTTGACGGTCCCGGAGGGTCCGTAGGAAAATATGGAACTTGGGCGTATGCCCAGAATCGAATTTCGAGGTCTCAAGCCCGAGAAATGAATTTTCTTGTAAAATTGTTTTCTGAAATTGTTTAAGAAAATTTGAAATGAAAATTGATTAGAACGTGTTGGTAGCGGGCCCGTATTTTGGTTCCAGCACCCGGTACAGATCTTATATATGTTTTAAGTCCTTCCTGTGAAATTTGGTTGAAAACGGATGTCGTTTGATGTGATTCGGACCTAAATTGGAAAATTTGATGTTTTATGAAGTTTGAAAGAATTCATGGATTTTGAGGTTTAATTTGATGTTTATGATGTTATTTTGGGAATTTGATCGCACGAATAAGTTCGTGAAATATTTTTGAGGTTGTGTGTATACTTGGGTTGGAGTTCCGAGGGCTCGGGTGAGGTTCGAGTAGGTTCCGGGATGCCTTAGGCTTAGAAAATCAGATGTTGCAGGTTCAAAAGTTGCAGGTCTCTGAACCCTCTAATGCGGTCCGCGAGAAATCGCGTGCGACCACGGAGGGGCCAGCGCGGCTGCGGTCGCCTTTGTGCGGGGCGCGGTGGAGGCTGTGCGGCCGCAGTCGGCTTTGTGCAGTCCGCACAGGGTGCTGAACTGCAGGTCTTCAGGTAAGCCTGTGCGACCGCGGTCCATTTAATGCGGTCCGCACAGGGGGTCTTAGAGGGGTATAAATAAACGGGATTTTCAGTCATTTTTTATTTTTCATTTTTCAAAACCCTAAAAACATAAGAGACGATTTTTCAAACAACCTTTCTTCTCCAAAACGTTGGTAAGTGATTTCTAACTTATATTCTTCACTCCTTAACATCTTTTAACATGATTTCAACTTAAAATCAAAGATTTTCATGGGGAAAATTGGGTGTTTTGGGTAGAACCTAGGTTTTTCAAAAAATGGGAATTTGGACCTCAATTTGAGGTCTGATTTCAAAACAAATTATATATTTGAGTTCGTGGGGGAATGGGTAATCGGGTTTTGGTTCGAACCTCGGGTTTTGACCAAGTGGGCCCGGGGGCGCTTTTTGGCTTTTTGGGTAAAACTCTGAAAAACTCATTTTCATGCATTGGGGTTGATTCATTTAGCGTTTATTGATGTAATTAAGTAATTTGTGATTAGATACGAGCAAATTGGCGGTGGAATCAAGGGGTAAAGCTATAATTGAGACTTGAGTTGTGTTCAAGGCATCGAGGTAAGTGTTTGGTCTAACCTTAGCTTGAGGGACTAGGAATTGAGTCCTATTTGCTATGTGGTATGACTCATGTACGACGTATAGGCATGGTGACGAGTATCTATACGTTGGTGTCTAGCATGACCGTGAGTCCTTATATTGTGAATATCTGAATTTCATTGTATTCTTCATGTTTTGGTGATGATTTCTAGTTGTTGTGAAAAAATTTGTGGAAGGAATTGAGACCTTTGAACATCATGGAGCATTGGCTCGAGTTATATTATGAATTGTGAAAGTATATGAGATGATTGAACCCTTTGGAGCATTGGCTCAAGTGGTAAAGTGAGTTATGAATTAAAAGTGAAAGCAAAAGAGAAAGAGTTATTAAATTGTTCCCTTGCCGGGATATTTGTTGCTTTTTGAATTATCTCCCTTGCCGGGATGTTGAGATTGTTAATGTTATACCCTTGTCGGGATTTAATTGGTTAATTATGTTCCCTTGCCGGAATTTCTATTATTGTTTTGCTTATTACCTTGCCCCTTGTTTGTGATTGTTGTTTGGGTGAGGAAGAGTGTTAAAGCACGAAGGGTGATGTCGTGCATTGTTGCTATTGTGAGGAAAGAGTGTAAAGCACGAAGGGTGATGCCGTGCCGCACGATGTACCATTCCGTGCCAATTCTATTGATTATATGTGAGGAAAGAGAGTAAAAGCACGAAGGGTGATGTCGTGCACATTTTATTATTCTAATTGCTTTGGTGAGGAAAGAGAGTAAAAGCACGAAGGGTGATGTCGTGCACGTTTTCATTATATTATTGCTTGGTGAGGACGAGAGTAAAAGCACGAAGGGTGATGCCGTGCACTTATTTGATTTCTGCTTCTTGTTGACATTGTAGTTATGTTGATCCTTTCCTTACGTTGGTGTTTTAATTCGGTAGTTGTTAACTTTCCCCACGAGTCATGCTCCCCCTCCCATATCGGTTGGTTATCTCTGTATCTCTGTTCCGCTGTATATATATATTTAACTGCACAGGTTTATGTGGTAGTCTGGTCTAGCCTCGTCACTACTTCGCCGAGGTTAGGCTAGGCACTTACCATCACATGGGGTCAGTTGTGCTGATACTACACTCTGTGCTCTTTTGCACAGATCCAGGTCCCGAAGTAGCATTTGGTCATCCGCAGTAGATTGGGAGCTATCCTTCAGTTCGAGACTCCGAGGTAGCCCTGCTGGCGTTCGCAGGCCCGGCGTCTCTTCTATCAGTTTTAATGTTCTGTTGTCATTTGTACTCGAGACAACTATGTTCCCTTCTTTCAAACACTTATTTGTAGTAATCCTAGACAGTCCGTAGATGTTGTGACACCAGGTTCTGGTTAGAGGCATGTGTTGGTCTTCAGGATATTTTGGTTTTATATTTTATTTAAGACTTCCGCTTAATTTCTTATTCCGCTGTTATTTAATTATTTATTTCCGATTAATTTAATTGGTTAAAAAGGAATTAAAAACAAAAAGAATAATGATTTCTAAGATCGTGGCTTGCCTAGCTTCTACGAGTAGGCGCCATCACGACTCCCAAGGGTGGGAAATCCGGGTCGTGACAAGTTGGTATCAGAGCTCTAGATTACATAGGTCTCACAATTCACGGACAAGCTTAGTAGAGTCTGAGGGATCAGTACCGAGACGTTTGTATTTATCCCCAGAGGCTACAGAGTTCGGAAAAGTCTCACATTTGTTCTTTCCTGTCGTGCGGTTTGGTTTCTCAATGCTAATTGAAATTCTACTCTGTTCTTTCACAGATGGCGAGAACACGCGCTTCCTCATCTACTGATCAGCAGTCCGAGCCCCAGGCAGCTCTCACTAGGGGCAGAGGGCGAGGCCGAGGCCGTGCTATAGGCCGAGGTAGGGGCAGAGCTCAGCCCCGAGCAGCAGCACCAGTGGCGGAGCCTCAGGTTGACTTTGACGAGGAGGTTCCGGCCCCAGCCCCAGCAGTTCTGGTGGGCCCAACTCAGGTCCCAGAGGGGTTTATTGCTACCCCAGTTCTTCAGGATGCTCTTTTCAGATTGGTGGGCCTCATGGAGAGTGTCACCCGAGCGGGTTTGCTTCCAGTAGCACCAGTCACTTCTCAGGCTGGAGAAGGGCTCAGACTCCTGCTACACGCACTCCGGAGCAGGTAGCTCCCCAGGTTCAGGTTCTAGTGGTTCAGCCAGCTATGGCAGTTCAGCCGGGTGTAGTGACTCAGACCGGCGATGGAGCAGCTATGTCTGCCGATGCTTTGTGGAGATTGGACAGGTTCACCAAGCTCTTCACTACTACCTTCAGCGGTGCATCTACTGAGGATCCCCAGGATTATCTGGACAGTTGCCACGAGGTTCTTCGGAACATGGGTATTGTTCAGACCAATGGGGTTGATTTTGCTGCATTTCGCCTATCTGGATCCGCCAAGACTTGGTGGAGGGATTACTGTTTAGCCAGGCCAGCAGGGTCACCATCTTTGACATGGGAGCAGTTTTCAGTGTTTTTTCTGGAGAAGTTTCTCCCCGTGACTCAGCGAGAGGCCTTTCGGAGGCAGTTTGAGTGCTTTTAGCAGGGTTCCATGATGGTCACCCAGTATGAGACCAGGTTCATTGATCTAGCTCGCCATGCTCTTGTCATACTTCCCACCGAGAGAGAGAGGGTGAGGAGGTTTATTGACGGTCTTATTCGAGCCGATTCGTCGTTCAGATGGCCAAGGGAGGTCCGGGAGTCCA